>NW_006204024.1:787597-788600 GCF_000334495.1 Tupaia belangeri chinensis | reverse complement strand
GTCCCCGCCGGCCGCCCCCCCCCCCCTAAGACCAGGCCCTCCGTGAGCCGGTCACCACCATCCAGCCACCACCCTCTAAGACCAGATTCCCAAACACGTACCTTGGGAGGACAAACCATTATCCAAACCATAGCACGTGTGATCTCCATGTTTTGGTGTGTGTGTATTAACAGTAAAAAAATCTATATTAACGAGGAGTTCAAAGTCTGTGGAAGGGGCCGAGTTTATGGTGTACAGTAGTGGGTGCTCAAGTGAAGCCAAGTCCCATCTGGTGACTGTGGTGTGACTCTTGGCCTGCTCAGCCTGAAGCTCGCTGGGCACGTACACTTGTGGATAAGGTCCCATGGGCCAGAGGAGAGGGTGGCGGCGTGACCAGACCTGTGGAGGGTGCTCCTTTCTCTCTCCTTCTGTCTCTCTTACTTGTATATGCACAAAGTCCATCAAAAAAAAGAAAAACATGTTCTTGGAAAAATAGAATTAAAGTATGAGTTAATTTTGATAAAAAAATGTTGAAAATTCTGTGTTTTTTAAAAAATAATAGTTTACTTATTTAATTTTATTAAATAAATTATTTATTTAATTTCTTTGTTATCATTATTTATTTTTAAAAATTTGACCAGACAGAGACAGAGAGAGAAAGGAAAAGAGGGAAAGCAAGCCGCTGGGTCCAGGACGCGAACCGCAGTTGGCCGTGTGGGAGTCCAGTACCTTAAACATCACCCCACCTGCTGGTCTCCCATGTAGTTTTTCACAATTCACATTTTCTGTGAACTTTTTAAAAACTCCTTAACTCCGGTTAACAGTGGTTCTCTGATGAAAATGGGATTGAATATTTTCTTTGTGTTTCTATTTTTTATCCAAATGTATTATAAGTAAAATAAATGATCATTATTGCAAGTAGAAAGTAGAAGTCACTTCCGGTGAGGCCGCCAGTCCCACCGCTTCCCACGGTGCCCTGCTCAGATGTGCCGAAAGACAGACCGGTCATGGGGCTGGGCTCCCC
>NW_006204024.1:775081-782102 GCF_000334495.1 Tupaia belangeri chinensis | reverse complement strand
CCCGCCGAGTCAGCTGTGTGCCGAGGCCTGTGGGGGCCGTGAGGGTGCAGAGAGCACCGGGAGTAGGGGTAGGGCCTCCCTCAGGGAATGTGCAGGGCCTGGTCATGGGAGGGCATTGTTACATGGTAGCTGAGGTCTCACAGGAGGCCGGGTCTGGTCCCTGGCCCAGCCTAAAACAGGCTGCGTTTTGTGGGGCTGGCCGACTGGGAGCCTGGCAGGAGGGTCACCACGATGGGAGACCCTGTCAGAAATACCTTCTCTCCTTCCCATGCGCTCACTTGCTCTCTCACTGAAAAATAATAATAATAAAGAGCTTGTGGGCTGTGGGGCAGCCCAGGGCCCAGGGCTAGTGAAGAGCCTTCCAGGCCTTATGGAGAGGGTGTCACTGTCACATGGTCACAGTTGGTCCCTGGCAATCCCAGGCTAAGACATATCCTAAGGGAGTCACTCCAGGGGACACCCCAGAACCACCTTGGTCATCTGTCACCTGGAGAATAGCCCTCAGCAGCAGGGGGCTGTGCAACTGCCACAGCAGGTGAGGGGACAAAGGCCTGCCGTGGGGTGGTCAGTAACCCTACTGCCTGCCGCCTGCTAGGAGGGAGCCCCGGTGCACAACCACAGTCCGTAGTCACGGAACAAGACTGAGAAGCCTTTGTCGTTGCACCTGTGAGCGCGACTGATGGTCATGAACACTTAGCGAAGTCTCTGGAACGGTGCACCCAGGATGGGTCCGTTGTATCACAGAGATGCTGGAGACAGGTGAAGTTAGGACAGCACCGGTTTATATGGCTTAGTAACCTCCGGTGGCTGGGAAAGTCCTCAGGGGTAGGGCTGACCTGACCTGGCCGGCCTACAGCGTGGCCCACAGGCAGGCGTGTGCAGTGTGGGGAAGAGCATGGAGGCACTCTGTTGTTTAAAGTAACCCCCTCTCGGGAGAACAATCCCCTTCTCACAAGACTTAGAACACGCTCAGTTCTCTCGCAGCATGATGCTAGTTTGTCCATGAGACCAGGCCCTCCGTGAGCCGGTCACCACCATCCAGCCACCACCCTCTAAGACCAGATTCCCAAACACGTACCTTTGGAGGACAAACCATTATCCAAACCATAGCACGTGTGATCTCCATGTTTTGGTGTGTGTGTATTAACAGTAAAAAAATCTATATTAACGAGGAGTTCAAAGTCTGTGGAAGGGGCCGAGTTTATGGTGTACAGTAGTGGGTGCTCAAGTGAAGCCAAGTCCCATCTGGTGACTGTGGTGTGACTCTTGGCCTGCTCAGCCTGAAGCTCGCTGGGCACGTACACTTGTGGATAAGGTCCCATGGGCCAGAGGAGAGGGTGGCGGCGTGACCAGACCTGTGGAGGGTGCTCCTTTCTCTCTCCTTCTGTCTCTCTTACTTGTATATGCACACAGTCCATCAAAAAAAAGAAAAACATGTTCTTGGAAAAATAGAATTAAAGTATGAGTTAATTTTGATAAAAAAATGTTGAAAATTCTGTGTTTTTTAAAAAATAATAGTTTACTTATTTAATTTTATTAAATAAATTATTTATTTAATTTCTTTGTTATCATTATTTATTTTTAAAAATTTGACCAGACAGAGACAGAGAGAGAAAGGAAAAGAGGGAAAGCAAGCCGCTGGGTCCAGGACGCGAACCGCAGTTGGCCGTGTGGGAGTCCAGTACCTTAAACATCACCCCACCTGCTGGTCTCCCATGTAGTTTTTCACAATTCACATTTTCTGTGAACTTTTTAAAAACTCCTTAACTCCGGTTAACAGTGGTTCTCTGATGAAAATGGGATTGAATATTTTCTTTGTGTTTCTATTTTTTATCCAAATGTATTATAAGTAAAATAAATGATCATTATTGCAAGTAGAAAGTAGAAGTCACTTCCGGTGAGGCCGCCAGTCCCACCGCTTCCCACGGTGCCCTGCTCAGATGTGCCGAAAGACAGACCGGTCATGGGGCTGGGCTCCCCATCTTCAGGAGGCCCGTGGTCCCTGACCCCTCCTTCTCCTTCACCCTCATGCTAGTCTTCTTCCCTCTGGGTCTTTAACGCAGGACTCTCCGCCACCCACCCACCCTCTGAAAGCCGTCCCTATTGCTGTAGCTGACGAAGGAGAGTCCGAGTCGGAGGATGACGACCTGAAGCCTCGCGGTAATGGCCCCAGGATGGGGGGAGCCAGGGCCAGGCTGGGACGGGGAAGCTCCAGGGTCTTGGTCTCTGCTCGCATCGTGTGCAAGGAGGCAGGGCTCTGGCCTTAGTCATGGCTTCCCTGGGAGAGCCAGCCTGCCAGGCTGAGGCCTAGACCTGGCCGTCCATGTCCCTTCTCTCAGCTGCATGACCTTGCCAGGCCAGCCCCTCTGCAGCCGGGCCTCCTCGTCTGTGGTGTGGACAGTGGGCCTGGCTGGGGGTGGGCTGAGGAGGCCATTAGTGCGTCAGGGGCCACAGCTGCCACGAGCAGGATCAGCTGTTACCGTGCTCGGAAGGCTCCTGGGATGAGGTACCCCACCCTGCCCTGTGTCCTCCC
Source organism: Tupaia belangeri chinensis (assembly GCF_000334495.1). Classification (NCBI taxonomy): domain Eukaryota; kingdom Metazoa; phylum Chordata; class Mammalia; order Scandentia; family Tupaiidae; genus Tupaia; species Tupaia belangeri. Next base: position 779,569 of record NW_006204024.1, on the reverse strand, counting down.
CAGTAGGACCCCGTGTGGTCGAGCCACAGCTCAGCTCCGAGCGGGACTTGTGAGCCTCTGGCCAGGCCAGGTCGCTCACCTGCCCTCCCCGCTGTTTGCTCCCAGGCCTCACGGGCATGAAGAACCTGGGGAACTCCTGCTACATGAACGCTGCCCTGCAGGCCCTGTCCAACTGGTAGGTTGTCCCCCGTCTTGGGCCGGGGCCTGGAGCTGTCCCTGGCAGGACCTTGGGCACAGTAGCGGCAGCCACCCCCACATGGTATTGCCCAGTCGCGTGGACAAGATGCGCACCAAAATTCCCAAAACGCGCGTGGCCTTTGACCCGGCAGTCGGCTGTCAGACTTCGTCCTGAGGCGATCACTGGAGGTGGTGAGGACATGGTTCGAGCAGAGCTCACTCCTCTGGTTTGTCAGAAAGTTTAGAGGCTCGTCTGCAAGCGAGTGTAGACACATGTGGCCTCGCCGGTGGCAAGTGCAGGAGGAGGAGATGCAGCAGGACGCTTCCTGAAGTGGGAAGGGCTCAGCGGCGGGTCGGTGGGGAAGGAGGATTGGAGGCTTTGCGTGGTGCAGCCCCATTCTGGGGGAAGCTATTTTCCATCAAGGGCAGGCTGTTAGCTCCCTGAGGCCAGGGATGTGCCGTCTGCCTGCCGCAGGGCCCCTGCCTCACAGGGGTTCCCTGTAAGTGTGTGTGGGAGTGATATGTCTGTGTGGAAAAGTCAGAGGACAAGCCCCGAACTGTTCAGAGTAACTGCGCAGACAGTAGGAGGAAGGTTATTGCCTGTCTGTGTTTTCTAACCTTTCTACAGTGAATGTATTTATTTAATGCGATAACTTTTGAAAACCTAGGGGAGAGGAGAGTGGGGAGGTGGGAAGGTTTCTGCAGAATGGGCTGATGGGGGCTGGCAGGTGGCATGATTGGTATTGAGGGAGCTGGACTCCCACATGGCTGACCACTGTTTGAGTCCTGGACCTGGCAGCTTGCTTTCTCATTTTTCTCTCTCTCTCACTCTGTGCCTCTCTGGTCAGATTAAAATAAATAAATAAATAAATAAAGTTAAATAAAAAGTTCTTGGGGACCAGCAGGTGGTGTGGTGGTTAAGGCACTGGACGCTCCCACATGGCCGACCATGATTCAAGTCCCAGACCTGTTGGCTTGCATTCTCACTTTCTCTCTCTCTCTCTTTCTCCATGTGTGTCTCTCTCTGGTAAAATTAAAAGAATAAAAAAGAATGAGTAAATAAAAGTAAATAAGTAATTTTTTAAAATTCTTAAAGAAAAGGAAGAATGGGCTGATGGGAGGAGACAGGTTGGTTCTGCGGTTTATTCCTGGCAGTCCCCTGGCCTCAGGGCCGCCGTCAGGAAGCTCAGTCTGACCAGGAGAGATGGGGGTGCATTTGCTTCCCAGGACTGCCATAGGAGGTCCACAGCCTGGGTGGTTCAACAGTACAAATGTGTTTCCCCTAGTTCTGGAGGCTGGAAATCGGGTCAAGGAGGTGACGGACTTGGGTTCTTTTGAGTCCTCTCTCCTTGGCTTACAGATGCCCAAAGCCCTACCCACCCCATTTCCAGCAATCTTACTCTGTATACACGCAGGTCTGGAGTCTTTGTGTGTCCAGATTTCTTCTTATAGGGCGCTCGAATCAGATCAGATCAGGGTCCATCCTAACAGCCTTCTTCTAACTTAAATAGCCCTTTAAAGTCCCTGTCCCCAAGTGCACCACACTCCGAGACAGGAGTGAGAGCTTCCTCAGCATGCGAATTTGGAGCGCACGGTCCAGCCCTTACCAGGTGGGGTCTGGCTGGCTCTCTGCAGGCATTTCTGGATCTACGCATCCTTACCCGGTCACCGGGGGGTTTTGGGCTCTGCGCAGTAATTAGACAGTGTCACTGTCCCCTCCTCTTCTCCTCTGATTTGGCTCCTTCTCCTCCGCTCCCAGCCCTCCGCTGACTCAGTTCTTCCTGGAGTGTGGGGGCCTGGTGCGCACAGACAAGAAGCCAGCTCTGTGCAAAAGTTACCAGAAACTGGTCTCTGAAGTCTGGCACAAGAAGCGGTGAGTGACTGAGTGCCCAGCCTGGAGCAGGTGGGCAGAGCCGGGTTTTCTGTCAGGCCCCAGGAGTGGGCACTTCCTGGGGATCCAGCCCAACCTGAGAACGGCCTGCTGCCTGTGAGGTTTACAGCAAGCTGGGGGAGTGCTTTCCACGTGGGGCGACTGAGATGCAGTTTCAAGTGTCCCGCTCAAGGTCGCAGCCACTCTGCAGACGTCTGTGCTGAGGCCGGAGACGTCTTGGGCCGTCCTCCTCCCAGCTAGGACCCTGCAGGTGTGGAAGCGTGCCCATCAGAGAGCGGCTGGTGCAGGGAGTTCTGGTTCCGTGTGGAGTGGGTTCAAGGCCAGAAGCTTGGATTAGATCAGTGTTTTCAGGAAGTCGGGAGTTGAGGGTGACTTCAGTTGAGTGCATGGATACATATCCAGTGCCAAAGCAGCTTACACAGCGGCGTGCAGGATCAGATGGGCACCGCAGTCGCTCGACGGCCCGCAGGGGCAGGGCAGTGTGTGCCCACTACACTCTGTACATGCGCCCGTCTCTCCATAGCGAGATCCGGGAGTCATAGAGGTAGTTACCTCTGGGTGGTGCCATCGGGGTAGTGGTTCTTTGTTGTGTTTCTCTGCAGTTTTAGATTTCTCCATGATGAATCTGTATTTCTTTGGAAATGAGGAAACCCCAGTAAGCGCTGTGGAGTGAGAGCACAGGATGGTCCTAGTGGGCCTCACGGACTGGCAGGAACCGCTCCCTCCAGTCGGAGGGCACATTTGCCTCCTGCGGCCCAGAGATGCACAAGCCTGTGGGGCTCCTGGCCTGGGGCACCTCCCAGGCCTCAGAAGTGCCTGAGTCTACCCAGCCTTTCTGGCTGCTGCCCCCTGCTGGTGGAATCGTGTGGTGACGGCAGCCTGTGGGACTGACGGGGTGCTCTCCCTGCAGGCCCAGCTACGTGGTCCCCACCAGCCTGTCTCACGGGATCAAGTTGGTTAACCCGATGTTCCGGGGCTATGCCCAGCAGGTGAGCCATCTGAGCTGCCCTGGGGACACCCAGGGCCACCGCCTACCAGGCTTGGCTTCAAAGCCAGAACCAGAGAGGAGCCCTGCGTGGTGGTCCTGTGGGCGAGGCTGTCACTGCTGAGCCCTTCTGTGTGTGAGGACACTGGGGCTTCTCTGCAACCTGCCGTGCTCAACCTCGCATTCCAGATGGGAGTCTGAGTCTGTGGGGGGGCGGAGCCACAGAGCCGACAAATGGCGGAGGGGGCTTGAACTTGGCAGCCAGTGGCACTCTGGGCCCTCGGCTCTACACTCAGTGACCAAGGCCCCTCATCCCCACCCCACTGCAGAATCTTTCTCTCTTTTATCAAAGTAAAATTTCCATTAAAACTTTTTTATTTTTATCTAGAAAAGCCCTTGGAAGTCAGCTGTATCTTTGCATTTTTCAAAACCATGAGAGTAAGGCCAATCAGAGCGTGGCCTCATGCCCAGCTCCGCCCGAGCTTGTGGCACTGGTGCCAGGTCGCCGCCACAGGCCACGCTCAGCCCGGGGCTCCCTGCCCAGCCCACAGGCGAGCTGGCCCTGTCTGGGCTGCTGCCTCTGCCTGGACCCAGGCCCCATGGATAGAGAACTCTCATGAGTGAGCAGCCATCACCCGGGCGTCTAGCATCACCCATGCATCACAGGCGAGGAGCGGAGGCTCAGAGAGGGTCTGCATCGCACTCAGGGCACGCAACACCCAGTGGAGGCTGGGAGTCAGGCCCAGCCACACCCACTCTCACCGCAGTGCTGCCCTGACTTGACGTGGTGCCCTGCTGGTCCTTGGCTCTGGGTGAGGACAGCGAAGTAGGTCACGTGGCTGCTGAGTGACGCTGACTGGACTGCAGGGGAGGCGTCGCTTCTGTGGTTCTCACACATGTGCAGGGCGCGTGGCTGAGTCTGAAATGCAAGTGCAGCTGGGCTCTCTTAGTGGCCAAAGGGTGCTTTGGTGCTTCTGCAGGGACTGAGACTGATGGGAGCACACAGCCCTTCCGTCTAAATGACGAGGCAGGAGGAGGTGGTCTCTGGAGGGTGGTTATCCTAAAAGCCCTTCCAGTTTCTGACCCAGGACACGGATCTCCCTCCCTAATGTGACGGCTAGCTGTGGCCGATCCCCGTGGTCTTGCAGGCTGACACCCTGCCCGAGGGAATCACCTTGCCCACCCTCTCCTCTACTCACTCGTGAGCTCCTCTCCAGATCGTCCCTCGAGGCCCGGGTGTTCGGCTGGGTCTGGCTGCTGTGTGACACCTGCCTTGTGTGGGGAGGGACTGGACGGGGGCTGTGAGGAAGAGGTGGATTTGGAGCTCAGGTCACCCCCAGGGGCTGGCACCACCCGCATGTCCCTAGCTATCAGGTCAGCTGCTGCCATCGCCACCTCCCTGAGAGCCCTGAGCGAGCGCTCAGCTCTGTGGGCG
>NW_006204024.1:773844-774855 GCF_000334495.1 Tupaia belangeri chinensis | reverse complement strand
GCGGTGCTAGCCACACCTCCGAGGGCTGGCTGGGAGGAGGACCAGAACAGCAGGGAGACCCAGAGGCGGGCGGAGCATGCGGTGCCCTGGCCACTGGTGATGTGTTGCCCGGCGCAGCCTCAGCCTCAGCCTCCCACTGTGTCCCAATCCTTCATCTTTCCCAGCTCCCCTCCCCTCTGGCCTCTCCATTAGGGAACAGGTGGCTTTAGATGCCCAGCTCCCGCCCTGAGCTCGGCACACAGCTGCAGGGGATTCAGGGCACGAGCCGGGCGTTGGAGGACCCGTGCACATCTGGCACTGCCCTGTCACAGCCACGTGACCTGGGAGGGGTGCCCTAGCCGCTCTGAGCCTCGGTGTCCCCCGCAGGAGAGGGGGGTCAGGCAGCACTGCATGGCAGGTGGCTCTGAGAGGCTGGCAGCCCGCTCGCGTGGGTGTGCACAAGGACCCGCTACGCAGAGGCTGGCGCCCGGTGGCAGGAGGAGCCCAGGCCGGGCAAGCCCGCTGACACAGCCCCCACTGCAGGACACCCAGGAGTTCCTGCGCTGCCTGATGGACCAGCTGCACGAGGAGCTCAAGGAGCCGGCGGTGGCGGCAGCGGTGCTGACTGACACGCGGGACTCAGACTCTAGCGACACAGATGAGAAGCGGGAGGGCGACCGGAGCCCATCCGAGGACGAGTTCCTGTCCTGCGACTCGAGCAGTGACCGGGGTGAGGGCGACAGGACACCCAGGAGTTCCTGCGCTGCCTGATGGACCAGCTGCACGAGGAGCTCAAGGAGCCGGCGGTGGCGGCAGCGGTGCTGACTGACACGCGGGACTCAGACTCTAGCGACACAGATGAGAAGCGGGAGGGCGACCGGAGCCCATCCGAGGACGAGTTCCTGTCCTGCGACTCGAGCAGTGACCGGGGTGAGGGCGACGGGCAGGGTCGCGGCGGGGGCGGCTCGCAGGCCGAGGCGGAGCTGCTGATGTCAGACGAGGCGGGGCGCGCCACATCGGAGACGGAGCGGC
>NW_006204024.1:766030-773771 GCF_000334495.1 Tupaia belangeri chinensis | reverse complement strand
ACTGCCATGGCCGCCCTGGACCAGCCCACAGAGGCTCAGCCGCCGTCGCCGCGGCCCGCCAGCCCCTGCCGCACACCAGGTATTGGGCACTGCAGGCCGCGCGGGTGCGTGCCGAGTGGCAGGCTCCGGAAGCCTGCCTGGTGGGCTCAGCTCAGGGCCCGGCCAGGGGGAAGGTGGCCTTGGTGACGTCGCATCCCCCACAGCACTGATAGCCGAGCCCCAGCCCTCAGTGGGCAGCGCGGACACATGCCTCTCCGGTGTGTTTGTTGGGGCAAGGCCTGGAGACACATGGGCCTCCGGCCTCCGGCCTCTGTCCTGTCAGGGGGTGTTGGTGGGCCCCCCTGCCTGTGCCCGCTGCCCTGCCCAGCACGGTCCCCTCTCCGCCCCAGAGCCGGACAATGACGCCTGCGCACGTAGCTCCTCTCGGCCCTGCAGCCCCGTCCACCTCCACGAGGCCCACGCCAAGCTGTCCAGCAGCCCTCCTCGCGCCAGCCCTGTGAGGATGGGCCCCTCGTACGTGCTCAAGAAAGGTTCGGAGGGGCGGTGGGAGGCCAGGGCTGCTGGGGCTGGGAGTGGGAGTCAGGCCGCGGCTGCTGTTTCTGGGCTCGTTGCCGGGGAGGGCTGAGTGCGCCTCACATGGTGTGTCTCTGGGCCCCGGGACAGGAGTGGGGGCAGCCTCGTGTGTGGACAAGGGTGCTGAGGTGTGAGGAGGTGAGCTGCAGTGCCCACTCCTGCCCCCGAGAGCAGGGACCTGTTGGGCCTAGTCCTGTGCCATGTCCCCAGCCCAGGTGCTGAGCACCGGCAGCCGGCGGCGCAAGGAACAGCACTACCGCAGCGTCATCTCGGACATCTTCGACGGCTCCATCCTCAGCCTCGTGCAGTGTCTCACCTGTGACCGGGTGGGTGCCCGGGGCTGTAGAGGGCTGGACGGGTCCTTACTTGGGTCCTTGGGGTCTTTGCTCTGGCTGAGGTGGGGTAGGGTCTCCACCTGGTGCTCCCTGCCTTCAAGAGAGGGCCCTGGGTTTGGACTTTCATGTCCAGGGCCTGGGAGTGGGCTCAGACCTGTCACCTGCCAGCAGGGTATCAGCAGGTGGGTGTCAGGCTGACCTTCCACTGCACAGGTGTCCACCACTGTGGAGACATTCCAGGACCTGTCGCTGCCCATTCCCGGCAAGGAGGACCTGGCCAAGCTGCACTCGGCCATCTACCAAAATGTGCCAGCCAAGCCGGGCGCCTGCGGGGACAGCTATGCCGCCCAGGGCTGGCTGGCCTTCATCGTGGAATACATCCGCCGGTATGCTGCCCTGCCCCCCCGGGGCTGTAGGCAGGGCCTGGTCTAGCTTTTCTGGTGGGAGACAGGCTCTGCAGCAACATGGGGACATCCACAGGGACCAGGGCAGGGGCTGGCAGGGAGCTAGGCCAAAGGGTGTGCGGGGGACCGCAGGTGGGGGTGAGATGTGCCCATGGAGCTAGAGGGCAGGGGACAGTGGGGAGGTGACCAGGCGGGCTGAGCCCTCCCTGCGGCCGCAATGCCTGCTCCGCCATGGCCCCTCAGGGGAGGGAGGCAAGGCTTTGGGGGCAGAGGAGACCCCTCATCCAAGGATGTGGGGCCGGCTCCTGGCCTGTGCCCCCAGCCACCATGCCAAGCCCCTCTCTGGGCCTTCGGGTCCTGGGGCTCTGACCTGCAGACCTCAGCTGAAACCCCTGAGGCTTGCTCTTGCCCAGGGTCTGGCAGCTGTCTCCTGTCTCTGTAGGTTTGTGGTCTCCTGTACCCCCAGCTGGTTTTGGGGGCCGGTCGTCACCCTGGAAGACTGCCTTGCTGCCTTTTTTGCTGCTGATGAACTGAAGGGTGAGCAGCCTGGTGGGCGGGGGTCGTGTGCCAGCGTGCAGCCCAGGGCTCATGGGACACACAGCCTCGCTTTGCTGCCAAAGTCAAACCTGTAGGATTCCCAGCCCGCCCCAACATGCCTGCAGTGGCATGTTCTCCTAGCCCACCTCCTGTTTTTATTTTTTACCAGTTTGTTGAGCAAAAATGATACTGTGTTTTAGTGCGCATCTCCTTGACTACTGATGAGTCCGAACATCTTCTGTTAAGTGTATTGAGTGTCGTTTGTTATTTCAGATTTTCCCCTTTTTGTCTTTTTCCTGCCTTTCTTGTGACCATTTGGTGTCTTCCGTTTTAAAATAATTGACAGGACATGTGTACTTGGCAGAGAGAGGGGAAGAGAGCGCCCCAGTAGGGTGTGGCCACGCCACAGTCCCTTCTCCTCAGGATTTTGGGCACACGCACACTCACGCCCCACATGTTCTTGCAGCAGCTGGGACCAGGATTTGAACCATGGTCAGCTGTGTGGGATCTGGCTCTCTTAACCAGGCTATGGGCTCAGCTAAGATGCTGGCTATTTAGCATCTTAACCTTTGGCAAACTTTTTTTTTGTAAAATACATTTAACATGAAATGTACCACCACAACCCTCTTTAATGCGCTTTGAATATAAAGTGTACAGCTCAGCAGGACTAAGTACACATGTTGTGCGACCGTCACCACCATCCACCTCGAGGACCGTCACTTAACACAGCTGAAACTCTGCAGCTGCCAAACAACTGCTCCTTGTCCTGCCCTCCCTCTGGCCCCCAGCAGCCACCTTCCTCCCTCTGGCCCTATTACGAGTTGGACCACTCCGGGCACCTCCCGTGCGTGGATCATGCAGTACTCGCCCTCTGTGGCTGGCTGCTTTTCCTGAGGTTCATGTGGCGTGTATCAGAACCCCCACCTTCTTAGGCCACGTAGTACCCCACGGTAGGAGTGGGCCGCATCGTGTCCATCAGTGGACACCTGGCTGCTTCCGCGTCTCAGTGATTGTGAGTTATGCTGCTGTGAGCACAGGCGTACAATGCTCTCTTTTCTAACCATTCCGAATATATACCCAGAATTGGAATCGCCAGATCATGTGGTAGTTGTATTTTTAATTGTTTGAGGAGCTGCCATACTATTGGGTCATCGGGAAAGTCATGACACATTTTTGCATAGAAAAACAGAAAAATACATCATGCCTTTTCCTGTGACCCAATACGTTTCATAGTGGACACACCATCGTACATCTCTAGCAACAGCGCTCAAGGCCTCAGTTTCCCCATGTTCTCACCACCTCTCGTGTGTGTGCCTGTGTGTGCTTTTAGCGTAGCCGCCCTGATGAGTGGGAGGCGGTGTCTCGTCGTGGTTTGGATTTGTTTTCCCGCAATGACGGGTGATGAACGCTCTTTATGTGCTCCTTGCCATTTGTGAATCTCCTTAGAGGAAATGCCTATTCATCGTCTCTGCCCATCGTATGACTGGGTTATTTCACAGTTATTGTTGCGTTATAGAAGTTTTATATGTACTAGACCTTAGCCCCTATCAGATACATGATTTGTAAATACTTTCTCCCATTCTATATGTTACTTCGGATTGTGTTTTTTGATTCACAGTTATATATTTTGATGGAGTCAAATTTATTATTTCATTGTCTCCTGTGCTTTTGGTGTTGTAGCCAAGAAGTCATCGTCAACTCCACTGTCTTAAAACTCTCCCAGGGCCAGCAAGTGGCATAGTGGTTAAGGCACTGGACTTTCATATGGTTGACCATGGTTCAAATCCCAGACCTGGAGACTTGAAACTAACACTGGGCGTGTGTGCATGCGTGCCCCAAATCCTGAGAGGAGAATGGAGAGGGATTGCTGCGTGGCCTCCCCCCAGGGGGTGATTGCTCACTTTCTCCTTCTGTCTGTAGCAAGGGCACATAGCCTATAGCAAAAATCTTTCTCTAAAAAAATCCTTTTTCTTTATGTTTTCTCCTGTTTTATAGTTTTAGTTCTTCTTTTTAAAATTAAAAAAAAAAAAAAATAGGGAACCAGCAGTTAGTGTAATGGCTATGTTGCTGGACTCCCACGTAGTCAACCGTGGTTCGCGTCCCGGACCCAGTGGCTTAAAACTCAGGCCGGGCGCATGTGCGTGCGTGCCCAAGATCCCGAGAGAATGGAGGAGAAGGGGTTGTGGTGTGACCATCCCCCTGGGGGGTGATTTCTTGTTTTCTGTCTCTCTGTCTCTCTCTGTCTGTCTGGTGAGCACACACGTCCTATAGTGAAAATCTCTCCAAAAAAAAAAATTAAATTAAATTAAATTAAAAAATTAAATCAGAGAGTTCATGGACTTACCAGAGAGAAAGAGCGAGAGAGAAAGAAAGTAAGAAAGCACCCTCCATGGGGGATGTCACGTTGCAATCCGTTCTCCTCCGTCCCTCCTCTCAGGATTTTGAGCTTGCACGCCCATGTGCCTGGTGTGTTTCTCAAGCCATTGAGTCTGGGACTTGAACTGCACACTTGGTCATGTCAGATTCAGCCGCCCCCGGCACTGTGCCACCACTGGCCCTATAGTTTCAGCTTTTACATTTAGATCTTTGATTCATTTGAAGTTATGAGATCATCGGGAAAGTTATGACGTGCTTTTATGCAAAAATGTGTCATTACTTTCCCAACCACCCAATGTTTTTTGTAAATTACATAAGGTGGAACTATACATGAACGGTTTAAACACATTTTCTTTGTGCTTCTTTTTTTTTTTTTTTACCTTTTTTTTTTTTTTTTGCACATTTTATTTATTTGTTTATTTTATATTTTTCTTTTTTTGGAGAGGTTTTTGCTATAGGACGTGTATGCTCACCAGAAAAACAGAGAGAGACAGAGAGACAGAAAGCGAGAAATCACCCCCCAGGGGGGATGGCCATGCCTCAATCCTTTCTCCTCCATTCTCCTCTTGGGATCTTGGGTACACACACACAGGCGCCTGGCGTGAGTTTAAGCCACCGAGTCCGGGACTCGAACCGCAGTCGACTATATGGGAGTCCAGCAACATAGCCATTATGCTAACTGCTGGTCCCTATTTATTTGAATTTATATTTTATCACATGTCTTTCGAGCATACATTTCTTTTTTCAACACGAATACCATGCATGTCAGTCAAGATACGGATATTACTATATGCATTACCATCAGCAAATAGCTTCTCATTTTTTGTCAATCAAGCATACTTTCAACCTGTTTTTTCCGTCCCCTTCTCCATCCCTTCCTTCCATACTAAACCTTTTTTTCTTCACATTTTATTGATTCACAAAAGATCTTAAAGTATGGACAAAGCTAGAATCTAGTGACAAGTGCACTGTAAAGTTCTTCTGAAACAATTTTTTTTCTCTCTCCATTCCTCTTTTTACTAAAGAGATGTATGAACTAACTTATTTGCAAATAAATAAATAAGTTAATCTCAATTTGTGGTGCAAGGCAACAGATACTATTCTATTACCGAACTTACACTAATAACCATTCTGCCACAAAATCAGAATGCTCACAAATACTTTCCTATTGCAAAGGGGTCAGGAAGGGAAAATAGTTTGTTTCAGTGAAAAAAAAAATTTTTTTTTTGGAGAGATTTTTGCTATAGGGCATGTGCGCTCACCAGAAAGACAGAGGCAGAGAGACAGAAAGCAAGAAATCACCCCCCAGGGGTTGGCCACACCACAATCCCTTCTCATCCTCCTCTCAGGATCTTGGGCACGCATGCACATGTGCCCGGTGTGAGTTTAAGCCACTGGGTCTGGGGCTTGAACTGCTGTCGACTACATGGGAGTCCAACAACATAATTATTAAGCTAACTGCTGGTCCCAAAAAATTATTTTTAACAATTTGGTGAACCAAACAATTCAAAGGAAAACAAAAATCCTTAAATCTGGAAGACAAAGCATAGAAGAAAATCAGTAATGCTTTAGAAAAGAGTCATAGAGGGAACCAGCAGTTGGCGTAATGGCTATGCCTCTGGACTTCCATGTAGTTGACCTCGGATCAAGTCCCAGACCTGGTGGCTTCAACTCACGCTGGGCGCATGTACGTGCGTGCCTAAGATCCCGAGAGAAGAGTGGAAAAGGGATTGCGGCATGGCCATCCTCCCTAGGGGGTGATTTCTTGCTCTCTATCTCTCTGTCTCTCTCTCTGTCTCTCTGGCAAGTGCATGCGCCCTATAGCAAAAAACCTCTCAAAAAAAAAAAAAAAAGGTCATAGAATTCTATTTTATCAGTTCAGCCTCGTGTAGTCTCACTTTGTTGAATTTGCAGTGTTACTGTGGTCTGACCTTTCCATTAACATTCAGCATTATTACTGATATTTCAGAACTTGTCCTACCATTAAGTTGGCCTTTTTCTTGGTCATTTTTTATTCTCTTATTTGTCCGTCTTTAGTTTTCCTGGTATAATACTCCCTTCAGAAATTCTCGAAGAGCTGGTCTGGTGTTGGTAAATTCTTTTTTTTTTTTAATGTATATACCACATTTTATTTATCCCTTTATATGCTTTTTTTCTTTTTCTTTTTTAAAATTTATTTATTGTCATTATAATCTTGTTTATATTACATTGAATCACATATAAATTTACAGTGTATTACATTTCTTTTGGTGTTGGTAAATTCTTTCGGGCTTTGTTTATCTGAGAATGTTTTTATCCTTTCTTCCCACGTGAAGGATAATCTTGCCGAAAACAGTATTTTGGGTTGAAATTGTTTTTCACTTAACACTTTGAATATATTTTCTCATTCTGTCCTTGCTTGCATTGTTTCCAGTGAGAGGTCCGATGTTAGCCTGATGGGATAGCCTTTGAAAGTAACTTGATGTTTTTCTCTTGCCAGTTTTAGTATCTTGTCTCTGTCTGTGGTTTTGGTCAGTCTGGCTGTGATGTGCCTTGGAGCATTTCTTCTTGGGTTGATTCTCTGTGGGGTCCTTTGTATTTTTGGGATCTGGTTATTTGAATGCCTCTCTAGGTTTGAAAGTTTTCTTCCAGGATTTCATGGAGTAGATCATCAATGCCCTGATTAGTTTCTTCCCCTCCTGGGATACCGATTATATTACCGGATGTTTGGCCGTCTAATGGTATCTAGTATTACTTGTCGTTATTTTCTCAGTCTTTTTGGTGAATTTTTCTAGGTCAGAGGTTCTGTCTTCTACATCTGAGATTTGATCTTCTGCATATCTAACCTGCTTTTAATACTTTCAAGGGAGGTTTTGATTTCCTGTATTACAGCCTTCATCTCTAACAGCTCTGATTCTTTTTTATGGTGTGTATTTCCTCTTTCAGATCATGGAAGAACTTCCTCATCTCCTGGAACTTGTTGTCTCTTTTCTCCTGCATTTTCTAGAGTTTGTTGTCTCTCTTCTCTTATATCTCTGTTAGCTTTGTCACTATGAATATCCTGAATTCTTTTTTTTTTTTTTTTTTGGAGAGGCTTTTGCTATAGGGCATGTGTGCTCACCAGAAAGACCGAGAGAGACAGAGATACAGAAAGCAAGAAATAACCCCCCAGGAAGGATGACCACATCGCAATCCCTTCACCTCTGTTCTCCTTTCGGGATCTTGGGCACGCACGCACATGCCTCCAGTGTGAGTTTAAGTTGCCGGGTCTGGGACTTGAACTGCGGTCGACTACATGGGAGTCCAGCGACATGGCCATTATGTCAGCTGCTGACCCCTGAATATCCTCAATTCTTTTTTCTTTTTTGGAGAGATTTTCGCTACAGGGCGTGTGTGCTTGCCAGACAGACAGAGAGAGACATAGAGATAGAAAGCGAGAAATCACCCCCCAGGGTGGATGGCCACGCTGCAATCCCTTCTCCTCCTTTCTCCTCTTGGGATCTTGGGCATGCACGCACGCACACGTGCCTGGTGTGA
>NW_006204024.1:764394-765998 GCF_000334495.1 Tupaia belangeri chinensis | reverse complement strand
TTTTTTTTCTGCTATAGGGCGTGTGTGCGCTTGCCAGACAGACAGAGAGAGACAGAGACAGAAAGCGAGAAATCACCCCCCTGAGGGGATGGCCACGCCACAATCCCTTCTCCTCCATTCTCCTCTTGGGATCTTGGGCACGCACGCACACGCGCCTGGTGTGAGTTTTAAGGCACCGGGTCCAGGACGTGAACCGCAGTCGACTACGTGGGAGTCCAGCGACATAGCCATTACACTAACTGCTGGTTCCCTATCCTCAATTCTTTATCTGCCATTTCCACGAGTTCCATTTTACTGTCTGTGGAGATGAAGGGCTGTTCTTTCCCCTTGGGGGAGAGAGATTTTCTTGATTTCCTGTGTTTCTTGCGCCTCTGAGGCGACGTTTCTGGTCATTTGATGGGGTGTACAGTACGTCCTCATACTTCTCTCTTATTTTACCTTTTGCCTCAGTTTTATTTTTAGTAATGTCTACGTAGGAGTTTTAAGTGTTTCTGGGTCAAATAGATCCATTTCTCCCCTTTTTTATGGGCTCTGTCCTTGGGGTGCAGTTAGGGTTTTCGTCCCCTTTAGTACCTCAGGTGTTTATTCATTTCTCCCTTGAGCAAGTGAGTGAGAGCGAGACAGCAGCCCCAGTAGGATCTCGACGCAGCACTCCACTGCAGGCCGAGGGTCCTGGGTCATGGGCACGTGTGAGCCTGGGGTACTCAGCAGCGAGGCTTCCAGACCTGTGCGCAGAGCGCAGCGTTCGCCGCCATGCCACGGTCGGGCCCCTGGGTCTCTCTCTTAAGCATGAACGGCTGCACTGTCTCCTCCCCAGCTCTTCCCTGCTAACCCTGGCCCCGCATTTCCGTTCCAGGGGACAACATGTACAGCTGTGAGCGCTGTAAGAAGTAAGTGGTGCGTCCGGCCTTTCTGTCCCTCCCACCCCCAACATCTGGCTCCACACGTTCCCTGGGTCCCCATCGAGCCCAACCTGACCTCGAAGTGCCCGGCTAGGAGGGCTGCCCCCCATGCCACCGTGCTGGCCGCTGCTGGCCGCTGCTGACCACGGGCTCACACGCACCCCCTCCCCAGGCTGCGGAACGGAGTGAAGTACTGCAAGGTCCTGCGTCTGCCTGAGGTGAGTGGGCACCGGCGCCCCACGCTGTGGGCTCGCAGCCCGCCGGGCAGTTGGTGGCACCCCTCACTGCTCAGGAGCGTCTTCCATGGGGCCCATGAGGCTGTGTTCCTTGGCTGTTCCTGAAGGCAGGGGCTCCTGCTCCAGTTCGAGGCTTCTCCCTGGCCTCAGCTCATAGTCACTACTCAGCGTGGGGGGGAAGGTCCTGCATGAGGCAGGGAGGGGCACTGTGGCCCCACGTGAGATGGCATGGCCCCTGTGGGTGGCAGAGTCAGGAGGGGTCTGTCCCAGGCAGGCGTCAGGGAAGGCCTTCCTGACACAGTGATGCCTGAGTGAGGCCAAAGGGGTTGCCGGTGTCTGCCATGAGGAAAGCGGGGCGGGGCATGGGCAAGACCCCATGGCTGCTTGGGCGTGGTTGAGCTCATGAGCGGCCGCGTGACTGGGGCGGAGAAGGGTGGAGGCCAGGCTGGCGCCGCCGCAGCCGCAG
>NW_006204024.1:761925-763781 GCF_000334495.1 Tupaia belangeri chinensis | reverse complement strand
CGCCGTGGTGCCGGGGCCGAAGAGGGTGGGAGGCCAGGCTGGCGCCGCAGCAGCAGCAGTGGCAGGAGCGCCTCTGACCCACATAGGAGAGGGCACGGGTTCACGTCCCACGTGTGCTGGTGAACGGGGCCAGCAAGATGATGCAATGGCGGTAGGAAGGGCCTGTTGGAGTGCCCCATGGGAGAAATGAGTGGACTTTTCAACAACCAGGCAGCGGTGGGGAGTGGGCCAAGATTCCGTGTTCGCCACAGCATGAGTGGGTCTGGGAAACTAGTGGAGAGGACCCCAGTCTCTGCTGGAGGAAGTGGTCGGCAGCGCCCGGATGGGAAGCTTGCCGGCCTGGGGGCAGAGCCAGCTTCCTGTGCCGTCCAGGCCTCCTGCAGGGCCATCCCGCTCCATGGCAGAGCCCACAGTGATCCGTGCAACTTAGAATGAGCGTGTCTGCTCCCACAGTGCAGGCCTGGGCGGGATCCCGTCAGCAGGACTGGCCTGTGTGAGGCCTCAGCCGCGAGGCTTCTGGTCGTTTCTACCGGAAGCCTCTGGAATGACCGCCTCCTCCGTGCCCTCAGATCCTGTGCATTCACCTGAAGCGCTTTCGGCACGAGGTGATGTACTCGTTCAAAATCAGCAGCCACGTCTCCTTCCCCCTCGAGGGCCTCGACCTGCGTCCCTTCCTTGCGAAGGAGTGCACGTCCCAGATCACCGCCTACGACCTCCTCTCGGTCATCTGCCACCATGGCACGGCAGGCAGTGAGTCACCCTCTGTCCCCACACATCTCCCCCCGGCCCGGCTGCTGGGAGCTGGTGACCTGCCCGCTGTGCCCCCGCAGGTGGTCACTACGTCGCCTACTGTCAGAACGTGATCAACGGGCAGTGGTACGAGTTTGACGACCAGTACGTCACCGAGGTCCACGAGACGGTGGTGCAGAACGCTGAGGCCTACGTGCTCTTCTACAGGTGTGCCGGCTGGGCCTGTGGACTGCACGTGCCCCATGCGCCCGGGGGTTGGCGGTAGCAGGATTTGGCCACCAAGGGGAACCCGGGATGTCAGTCTGAGATCTGCATGTGGTCCTGGTAGGGGGCCACTGGTGCTGAGATGCAGAGTCCCCCAGGCATTCAGGAGATGTCTGGGCAGTGGCCCCAGGCATGCTAGGCTAGGGTGGCCCTGCACACGCCCCTGGGCGCAGCGGGGCCAGTGCCCCAGCAAGGCGGCCCAGGCCCGGCTGCTCACGCATCCCCGCCTGCCCCAGGAAGAGCAGCGAGGAGGCCGGGCAGCAGGTGGAGGCCCTGGCCGCCATGCGGGAGCCCAGCCTGCTACGGTTCTACGTGTCCCGTGAGTGGCTCAACAAGTTCAACACCTTCGCGGAGCCGGGACCCATCACCAACCACACCTTCCTGTGCACCCACGGAGGTGAGGCGCCGGCCTGCGGTGGGCGCCGGGTGGGCTGGTTGAGCCCCCAGTGCCCTGTGACTTCCTCCGCAGGCATCCCACCCAACAAGTACCACTACATCGACGACCTGGTGGTCATCCTGCCCCAGAACGTCTGGGAGCACCTCTATAACAGGTGAGGGCAGGCCCTGCCAGGACGGGAGGAGTCAGGGAAGGGACGCCCACAGCCCCCGTGCCGCTGTCCCCTGACGGTGTCCCCTGCCGTCAGTTCTGTCTCAGCCAAAAAGATACGTTGTTTGTGGGAATCCAGACACCAGCTAGACCTCAGCCCAGCCTGCAGAAAGCTCTGGGTGCTGACTGCAGGCCGAGAGCACTGGGGTGGGCTTCAGGCCTCCAGCCCCACTCTGCTCAGGTGGCTGTGGGGTTGGGCTGGCAGCGTGGCAGCCAGCCGCTCTAGCCTGGGGGT
>NW_006204024.1:756349-760632 GCF_000334495.1 Tupaia belangeri chinensis | reverse complement strand
CCTTCCTGTGCACCCACGGAGGTGAGGCGCCGGCCTGCGGTGGGCGCCGGGTGGGCTGGTTGAGCCCCCAGTGCCCTGTGACTTCCTCCGCAGGCATCCCACCCAACAAGTACCACTACATCGACGACCTGGTGGTCATCCTGCCCCAGAACGTCTGGGAGCACCTCTATAACAGGTGAGGGCAGGCCCTGCCAGGACGGGAGGAGTCAGGGAAGGGACGCCCACAGCCCCCGTGCCGCTGTCCCCTGACGGTGTCCCCTGCCGTCAGTTCTGTCTCAGCCAAAAAGATACGTTGTTTGTGGGAATCCAGACACCAGCTAGACCTCAGCCCAGCCTGCAGAAAGCTCTGGGTGCTGACTGCAGGCCGAGAGCACTGGGGTGGGCTTCAGGCCTCCAGCCCCACTCTGCTCAGGTGGCTGTGGGGTTGGGCTGGCAGCGTGGCAGCCAGCCGCTCTAGCCTGGGGCTTCCAGGCTCAAGTCCAACAAGGTGAAGAGCACGTGGTTCTCCCATTAGGGACCAGCCTGGGCTTCACTCTGCAGCCAGGTGGGCAGAGAAGTCGGGAAGGAGAGGCCGGGAAGGACCCCTCTCCTGACCTCTCACCTGCTCTGCCACACCCAGCTGCCGGGCAGGAGCAGGTTCTCCTGCACAGTTGCCAGTGGGTGCATCAGAAACCCATGGGAACTGCCCACCTGGAGCCTTGGGGCATGTGCTTCCTCGCCTGCAGCCCCTTGTCGCCCACCAGGCAGCTTCTGCCTAGTGGATAGGACAGGAGGGCTGCCATCTGCCTTCATCCACGAGACAGGTGCCCACGGGTCCTTCCTGCCTGTGGTCCTCTAGTGAGGAGGACCAGTGGGGCGCCGAGGGGGGGCCCGATGGGAGCACGAGGACCCTCAACTGCCTCCCCTCACCGGGCCTCCCCTCGGGGCTTGTGTTCCTCCCTCCTGCCTGCCCTGGATGTAGGTTCGGGGGCGGCCCTGCCGTGAGCCATCTATACGTGTGTGCCATCTGCCAGGTGGAGATCGAGGCGCTGGCCAAGCGCAGGAGGGTCGAGATCGACACTTTCATCAAGGTGCACCTGGGGACTTGGGCCCGGAGGAGCCACGGGTGGTCAGGCCATCTGCCTGGAGGAAGTGGTCTGTGGGAGGCTGGCGTGGGCACATGCTCTCGAGGGCTTCTCTGACAGTTTCGTAGTTCAGCTCCATCTGGCTAGCACGCTGTTGAGCAGCTGTGAAAAGACCAGGGCAGAGGGCCAGCCCTATGGCCTAGTGGTTAAGACAGCCAGATCCCACAAGGCCAACCATGTAGTTCAAATCCTGGCCTCAGTGGCTTGAAAGACATACGAGGTGTGTGTACGTGACCACAATCCTGCAGGGATGGAGAAATGGAGACGGGATCACAGCACAACCACGCCCTACCGAGGGGAATTTCCTTCTTCCCCCTCTGTCTTTCTCTGGAAAACTTCTCATACCCTCTGAAAAATTTATAAAAACCCAGGGCGGATATGTTCTGTTCTCCACCTTGGATCTGTCCTCTGGGGTGTGTAGCAGCATCCCTGGCCTCTCACTAGATGCCAGTGGCGACCAGCTACCCCACACAGTGCCAAGGGGCCCGCGGGCAGAGCCGCAGCTTCCCCGGGGAACTCCACACAGGACTCCCCACCCTGGTGCTGGGAAGATCCAGGAGAAGCAGGCCGGGGAACGGCAAGTCGCAAACAGGCCTGAGCGGGTCGTCAGAAAGCTACCGTGCCACCGCCTCCCGCAGCGCGCTGCTCCTGACGGCATCCCACCCAGCCCCAGGGGGATGCGGGAGGGGCACCAGGGGACGCGGCTGTTAAAAAGCAGCACTCAGGACCAGCAGGTGGTATGGTGGCTAAGGCGCTGGACTCTCACATGGCTGACCGCGGTTCGAATCCTGCTCCCGTTGGCTTGAAACGCAGGCAGGGTGCATGTGCGCGCCCGCCCAAGGTCCCGAGAGGAGAATGAGGGAAGGGATTGCGGCGCGGCCATTCCCCCTGGGGGGGTGACTTCTCACCTTCCCTCTCACAATCTCTCATAAGCACACGCACCTCTAGCAAATAAAGCGTGCTTCTGTCCAATGAATACATGACGATGTGAGCAAATAGGTAATTCTCCTAGGTGGGAGGGGAAGCGGCGTCTGTCACGTGATCACACCTGCTTGAGGCCGTTACTAAGAGTCAGAGTCCCAGAATACTACACCGTCACCTGGGCAGTGGAGCTCTGAGTTCCCAGTGTCTAGCGTTTTTGTAAGTCAGTGAAGCTCGGACTGGGGCGTCTGGGAAACTCATGCCTCACACCAGTGAGGCTGGCCCTGTGCCCTGCCGCGAATCCCACCCCGCCCCTCCCTCTCCC
Source organism: Tupaia belangeri chinensis (assembly GCF_000334495.1). NCBI lineage: Eukaryota > Metazoa > Chordata > Mammalia > Scandentia > Tupaiidae > Tupaia > Tupaia belangeri. Next base: position 758,262 of record NW_006204024.1, on the reverse strand, counting down.
TCTCCCCACCAGCTGAACAAGGCGTTCCAGGCCGAGGAGTCGCCCAGCGTCATCTACTGCATCAGCATGCAGTGGTTCCGGGAGTGGGAGGCCTTCGTCAAGGGAAAGGACAACGGTGAGCTGTGATGCGGCCCGTCCAGCAGGGCTGGGCACCGGGCGTCTGTTTTGCTTGCAGTGTAAGCACTGACTGGCACCAGGCAGGGCAGGGGCCTCACTGCCGACAGCCTGTTGCTGGCCAGAGTGGGTCTGGGAACAGTCAGCAGCTTTCCTTGTGTTGGCTGAGACTGTCGGGTGGCTGTGGATGAGAACACGCTGCGGACTCCCAGCCCAGCCTGGACGCTGGCCCGCCTTCTTCCGGGTCTGGCAGGGCAGGTGTCTGTGTAGTGGCCGGTGGGCCCTGGGAGGGCTCAGTGGTGGCTGCTGTCAGGTTAGGGCCCTGCCCACCACTGCTGGCTCCCAGCAGGCAGGAGTCTGGACCAATGGCATATTCTAGAAGTTTCTTCTGGGGTGGGAGGTAAGGGTGCCCCAACTCTCTCCTGGCTCTTCGACTTCTGCAGAGGAACACTGGGTGCCCAGTACCTCATACCCTCTTAACGACTCATCGCGACCTCAAGACCCCAACAGCCCCTGCTGGACCACAGGGGTCGAAGTCCCCTCTCCTTGGAGGGTGGGAAGCATGGCTGAGGCTGGAGCTGGAGGGGCCAAGGTCTGAGCCCGAGTCGTGTCTGTTCCAGAGCCCCCCGGCCCTATTGACAATAGCAGGATCGCGCAGGTCAAGGGGAGCGGCCACGTGCAGCTGAAGCAGGGTGAGTCTGGCCGCTGCAGCCCTGGTCCCGGGCCCAGCAGGTTTCCCTGTGTGCCCTGTGGCCAGCCTGTGGCTGGCCAGTTCCAGGCCTTCTGGGAGCTCCCTTGCCACCTGGTCACCGAAGTCCAGGCCCAGAGCTGAGCAGAAGGTCCAGGGCGTTTGGCCGCTGTGGGCACTGCACACGTGTGGGTCCTGGCCCTCACCCACTGCCGCTTTCCCTCTGCTGGCCTAGTCTGCCGTGTCAACCACGAGACAAGGGACAGTGCCAGCCAGGGCCTCGGGGGCCCTTAACACGATGCCTTTCCCAGGGAAATCCTGAGTTTTCCTGTGGGTGACTTTGCACAGAAACCCCTAGGTGCTCTCTGCCCCTTTGGGGCCTAGCCCTCAGAGCCCTGGCCACCGGGAGGGGGCCTCCCCAGGCAGCGGGGTGGCAGCCCCTGCCCAGGTGTGCTGTTGCATCCTGCAGGAGCCGACTACGGGCAGATCTCCGAGGAGACCTGGAACTACCTGAACCATCTGTACGGAGGCGGCCCCGAGATCGCGCTCAGGCAGAGCATGGCACAGCTGCAGGACCCAGACAGCCTGCACGGGGAGCAGAAGATCGAGGCCGAGACCCGGGCCGCATGACCGGGCCGCGTGTAAGTCGGCCCGGCTGGCCCTCCTCCAGAAACCCGCGTGTCCCTGTGAGTGCCTGAAGAGTGCGTTCCTGACACTTCATGAGGCAGCGAGGCGCCTGCGTGTGGCGGCGGCTGAGGGCCTGTGTCCCCACAGGCTGTGCTCGCCCTCCCCTCCCTGCGGAGGGTGTGTGGCGCCCCGAGGGGCTGCCGCCCAGGGACTGAGGCGAGAAGCGGGGTGGCTCACAGTGAGTAACAGGACGCCCAGGAAATACACTCACTGCAGGCTGGTTCAGACGACTACGACTCTGTGACCTTACTTTGGGTCTTGGTCCTGCTGGTGCCACATCAGTCACTCCTCATCGTCTCCCCCAAGCCCGCCCTCTTGCTAGCCAGGGCCCAAGTTTGTCCCTGGTGCCTGATGCCACTCCCTTGGCGCCCAGGCCGGGGCTGGGTCAGCGGCAGGGGCCGCTCCAGGCCAGCCCTGGCTCAGT
>NW_006204024.1:750588-756160 GCF_000334495.1 Tupaia belangeri chinensis | reverse complement strand
CCGCCGCCCCCTGCCACTCAGAGCATCTCCATGTGCACGTGGCCCGGTGCCCCAGGACTCACGGAGGGGCGGAGCTGCTGAGTGGGTCACACTTGTCCTCCCGGCCACCTCACCCCTGCGTCTCCTAGTTGTTGCTGGAAAGGCTCCTGTAGCCCCGGGCTGCTCACAGCGTCTCCCCTGCAGACTAGAGACTGGACCACCATGACTGGGACACGAGGGGGCTGGGTTCTGTATGGAGGGGATGCGTCTGTCCTGCCCAGCCTGCCACGGACTCTCCGGCTTGCCCTGGGTTAGCTGTTCACCCTCACGGTTGTCTGCTGAGCCCTCACCAGGGAGCCGAGGGGGAGCTGGGGACCCGTCCCGCTGCTGTCTGCTGCTGACACAGTGTCCTCATCCTGGTGCTGCTGATAGAGAAGACGGCTTCCTTCCCCAGCACTGGAGCTGGCCGGAGCCCAGGCAGGTACAGCGGCAATGCTGAGCGAGGTCGCTGGGCACATCGTGCAGCAGTGCCCTGGACGACGGCCGTGCGAGATGCTCACTTCGTCAGGGCTGGAGCCGCTGGGGTCAGGTATAGAAGAGGTCTGGGGCTGAGTCCCCTAGACGCTGGGGCCTTCGGTCTCCACGGTGCAGGTGTTGGTGGATGTTCCAGCAGGCGGGTCTGGCGGTGGCCCTGAGGCCTCACTCTGGGGCCTGGCTTTGCTGGACAGCTGAGGCTGGCTCGACCTTGGAGGGGCGTGCTGCAGAACCTGCTGTGCGGGGGGCTGCCCATGCCGCCATCCAGTTCGAGTTCAGAATGTCCTAATAAACACAAATGCATCCCCATGGCCACGCTGTTGTCTCTGTGGTCACTGCTCTCCACATCTTGAAGGGGAAGAAAAGTGAGGCCCTCTGCCTGTGGGAGGCCCTATTCCCCTTCCACTCCTCTCCCCAGGCGTTGGAGCCAGAGCCATGGTTGTTAACGAGCCAAGTGACCAGTGCGGAGACCCGGGGTGTGCGGAAGAGGAGCCAGGCCACCTCAAACACCCTCAGCACATCTGTCCTTTCCTGTCCTTCTTTAAAACCAAACAAAAACCACATTTTCTTGTAGGGCCAGAAGGTGGCACAGTGGTTAAGGCGCTGGATCCCACATATCCTGCCCCAGGGGAGTGGGGACCGATGTGTGTCAGTGGTTGAGGCCAAGCTGGTCCCCTCTGGGCCCCAAGTCACTGAAGCACAGGGCTTCCTGCCCCAGACCGCGGGCTGCCCTGCGAGGCCCTTTCTTTAGCAGAGTTAGAAGCTCTCTCAGAGCAGGACAGCCTCTGGAGTTTAGCTGGGCACCGGGATGCTGGTGACCCTTGTGTGAGAGCCCCTGCATTTTGGGGGGAGTTTGGTTTTACTTTGGAGGGCATTTTGCAGGGAGAGAAATGGAGATTTTTCTACATTAACTTTTTTGGGGCTGGCAGGTGGTGTGGTGGTTAAGGGCACTGGACTCCCACATGGCTGATCATGGTTTGAGTCCCAGACTTGGCAGTTTGCTTTCTCACTTTCCCTCTTTCTCTCCCTCTCTGGTCAATTAAAATAAACAAAGTTAAATGAAATAATTCTTTTTTTTTTTTTTGGAGAGGGTTTTGCTATAGGGCGCGCGCCAGACAGACAGAGAGAGACATAGAGACAGAAAGCGAGAAATCACTCCCCAGGGGGAGATGGTCACGCTGCAATCCCTTCTCCTCCATTCTCCTCTCGGGATCTTGGGCACGCACACACACGTGCCCGGCGTGAGTTCTAAGCCACCGGTTCGGGGACGCGAAACGCAGTCGACTACATGGGAATCCAGCGACATAGCCATTACGCTAACTGCTGGTTCCCGATGAAATAATTCTTTAAAACCAAACAAAAACCACATTTTCTTGTAGGGCCAGAAGGTGGCACAGTGGTTAAGGCGCTGGATCCCACATATCCAACTCCGCGGTTTGAGTCCTAGACCTAGCAGTTTGGAAAACATGCCAAGTGCGTGTGCCCAATGTCCCAAGAGGAGAATGGAGAAGAGATTGTGGCATGGCTGTACCCCGGGGTGTGCTTTCTCAATTTTCCTCTTTGTCTCTCCACCGAGTGCACATGCCCTATGGCAAAAATCTAAAAACAAAACAAAAAAACATTGTGAAGTCCTATCAGACATGCATGTACAGAAACACATTCAACAGAAAAACGCCCAGCTGTGCACCCCAGGACCCTCCTGGACCACCTATTGCCTGCTCTGCCCCAAGGCCTCTCCTGCCCGTTTCACTCGGCCCTCGCTCTCCTGTGGCTAGGCTGTGTGGAGCCCTGGCGTGTTTTGTGGTGGGCTTTTGTTTAGCCTGGAGGATGAGCATGAAGTTGGCGGGGAGGGGGGCTGCTCTGCCGTGGGTTTGCAGACACCCCGTCTCGCACTGCGGGGAGGCCAGGGTGAAGTACCAGTGTGCCTTGAAACGTCGCCTTTGTATTTTCCCTTGAAATAGCTGGCGTTTCAGGGGCTCGGACTTAGATGTTGGACCTGAGGGCAGAATGCAGGCGATGGGTTAGGTCCCTTCAAGCAGGACAGGCAGTGCCCAGTGCTGGTGGGCGGCCTGGCCCTCCTCCCCCACGTGGACCCCGGGCCCCTTGCAGAGGAGCCGTGGGCCGCCCCTGTGCTGTGGGGCGTGCGGGCCAGTGCCCTGAGTGGCTGGGCCTTGTCAGCGACCTGTGGTCCTACTCACACACTCACGTCGGGAAACCGCCGAGGCGCAGCCACCAGAAAGCAGCTCTTCCTGCTCCCGGCCGTAACACCCTGAGCCAGGGCGCCATGGCAGTTACCCCACTGCCGACCTGGCCCCGGGGCCCAGGGGCCGCACCTGCTGCGAGCCTTCAGGAGCACGTGTCTGTGTCGCGGGTCTGCCCTGCTCTGGCTCCCTCTCCTCACAGACCCACCAGGATTCAGGTGGGGACCCCACCTGGTCACCAAATCCAATCCTAATCACCTCCCAGAGGCTCCACCTTTTTTTTTTTTTTCTGTTTTTTAAGTATTAAAATAAATTATTTTTTAAAATTTACTGTAAGGGATGTGTGCTCCCCAGGAGAGAGGGAAAGAGAAAGCAAGCTGCAGGTCTGGACTCGAAGCTCAGTCAGCCATGTGGGAGTCCACTGGCCCAGCTACCATGCCACCTGCTGGCCCGGAGGCTCTCTCTCTTAATCCTCTAGTAGAGGGACCAGCAGATGGTGTAATGGTTACATTGCTGGACTCCTATGTAGTCAACTGCAGTTCAAGTCCTGGACCTGGCGGCTTAAAACTCACACTGGGCGCGTGTGTGTGCATGCCCAAGATCCCGAGAGGAGAATGGAGGAGAAGGGATTGTGGTGTGAATATCCCCCCTGGGGTGTGGTTTCTCGCTTTTTGTTTTTCTGGTGAGTGCACACGCCCTATAGCCAAAATCTCTTAAAAAAAAAGAAAAAAACCTCCCGGGGCCGGCAGGTGGTATGGTGGTTAAAGGTACTGGATTCCCATATGGCTGACTGGTTCAAGTCCCGAATCTGGCAACTTGTTTTCTCCCTTTCCCTTTCTCTCTCTCTCTCTAGTCAAATTAATAACAAATGGAATTAAATAAATAAATGAATAATTCTTTAGAAAAAACATCCTGTAGTTGAGTAAGTTCAAGGGCTCATCAAACTTTACCACGTGAAAGAGAGGGACACATTCAAAACACAGCACCTACCTGAGTTCTATTTTAAATTCACGCAAACATAAGTTAGCCCGAGGGTCTTTCTGAAAAAGAATGATTTAATTTTTATTATTTTTAAATTTACTGTAGACTACTCACTAGCAAGAGAAAAAGGGAAAGTGAGAAAGCAAGTTGCCAGGTCCAGGGCTCGAACCACAGTCTGCCATGTGGGAGTCCAGTGCCCCAGCCACCGTACCATCTTCTGGCCCCTATCCTAAAAATCTTACTCTGCCTTTTTTTTTTTAATTTACATTTTTATTTTTAAAAATTAATTTTATTTATTTATTTATTTTGAGAGGTTTTTGCTTTAGGGCACGTGTGCTTGCCAGACAGAGAGACAGAGAGACAGAAAGCAAGAAATCACTCCCAGGGGGCATGGCCAATGCTGCAAATCCTTCTCCTCCATTCTCCTGTCGGGATCTTGGTCGGTGTGAGTTCTAAGCCACCGGGTCCAGGACTCGAACAGCGGTCGACTACGTGGGAGTCCAGCGACATAGCCATTACACCAACTGCTGGTCCCAATTTTATTTATTTATTTTAATTAGACCAGAGAGAGACACAAACAGAGAGAAAGTGAGAAAGCAAGCCGCCAGGCCTGAGACTTGAACGCTGGTGGGCCACACAGGAGTGTCAAGTGCTTTAAGGAGAGCCTGGGGAGAGACTAAGTGAGGTTTGGGGTCTGCCTCCCTCAGCTCCTGTCCCCTACAGCTGTGCCCACAGGGAAAGAAACGTGTTCCGAGGCCTGACCAACAGCCGGCTGCCTCCTGGCATTTGGTGGGTCTGGAAAGCCACCCCGGGCCTTAGGCTGTGGTCTCCAGTCCTCCCTCTGCCTGGACACGAGCGACCAGCCCCCACGGGTGGGGAGGTCTGGAAAGCTGGCACTGGGGACCGGGCTGGAGGGACTGGGCAGGACTCTGCCCGGTGTGTCCCGAGGACGTGTTGATGGCCAGGACCCCGAGCTGCGCCCACTCCGGACTGGGCTCCCCCAGCGGGATGGAGGCCCTTCCCAGCCCGCTTCCGCCTTCCTCCTGCAGCCTGGGCCCCCCTACTCCGGGGAGAAGCTGTAAGGTACGTGGGGGTCTTCTGTTTGTCGCCAGCTCACCTCCACACTACACCGGGCGGAGACGGAGCGTTTGGATGGGCCCAGGGGACAGGTGCGTTGTGCCGCAGGCCCGGCTCCCGCTGTCAGAGGGCGCTCCCAGATAAGGCCTGCCCAGGACCGACCGCCGGCGAGACGGGCAGACAGGGCCCTGGGCTTACGGGCAGCTCAGGACTCAGGAGCTGACTGGGGACGTCAGCCGCCCCTGCCCGGCCCTCCCGCGTCCCCACGCCCGCCGTGGCGATGAGTCTGGCTTCAAGGCCAGCCTCCGAAGCCCAGGCTCTAACACACACCAGGGGTGTCCGGAGCCCCGGCCCTGCCCACTCCCGCTCACGCCTAGCCCAGTTAGGGACCGGCTTGCTCACACACACACCACCACCCCACCCGTCCTGCGTTCTGCCTTGCGCTCCCGCTAGGGGTCATTGGCGCCTCTGCGGCCGAGCCCTGCCTGGGGCCTGGGCGCGACCCGTGGTAGGAAGGGGTCGCTGGCTGGTGTTTCCAGAGCTTCCGGAGGAACCTGACCCACAGGTCTGCAGCCTCCCGAGCTGAGTCAGGAGTTCCTCGCCCTTTGCAGTCTGAGGCTTCGTGGCTTCCGCGGGGCCCAGAAAGCGCGCTTTGGGCTCCCTCCTGTAGACGCCCGGGTTCCAGCCTGTTTGCGGAGGTGGAACAGGGCCGAGGTGGGGCCACGAGGCCCCGCCGGAAGGAAGCTTCTAGAGGAGCAGGTGGAAAATCCCATCTCTTCCCCAAGACCTGTCAGAGGCCG
>NW_006204024.1:746894-750569 GCF_000334495.1 Tupaia belangeri chinensis | reverse complement strand
GCGTGATGGGGACATTTTTAGAATTCATCGTGTGTGGACAGCCTGGGCGAGACAGGAGGCATTAGCAGAGGACAAGGCAGTCCCCTCCCTCCAGGGGCCGCACTCCCTTGCTGAGAACCAAGGGCTCTATGCCGGCTCTGTTCAGGAGCTTTCTCCCGCAAGGGGGAAGGCCCAGGAGTCACCAAGGCTTTGGCTTAAAGGTGGCTCCCTGCATGTGTGGGGAGAGGCCCATTGGCCTCTGACCTCTGGCCGCTGACCTTACCATCACCTTCAGCAGACAAGTGAGGCTCAGCCTGCCCTTGGCATAGGCCACTAGTAGTTCACCCCTTGGACAATTCCTCAAACCACTCTGAGATGCTTAGGGTACTGAGCAGGTTGGGCACAGCCCCCCCCCCCCCGGTCTTCCCACAAGGAGTCAGCTGGGCCCACCATTCTGTGCTGTCCTGGGACAGCTCACACAAACCAGCGATTCCAGCCAGGCCACCAGGGCCTGGCCTCAGCACTGTGACCCAGATCACTGAGGAAACCAGCACCCAGAACCCATGCCAGGGGCACCCTGCCCTGCCCCACCCCAGAAGCCGGAGCAGCTACTGGCTGGATTTGCATTAAAAAAGAAAAAAAGGGAGAAAAGGACCCTAGTCCTCAGACCCTCCCCAAACCAATCCTTCTCTGAACCCACCTGGACTTGCCGGGTCAGCGTCTGGCAGCCTGTCCCCTAGCAGACCGGGGTGGTTCCTGGGCTCTAGGTTTCCACATGGCCCCTGCCCCAGGAAATGGCCAGGTGGCAGTGTACACAGTCACGAGGAACAGAACAGACCCCAGCCTGGGGGACTTCTGATGACACCGGGCTGCTTCTGTGTCCAGGACCCCGCCTCGCGCCACAGAACAACTCTGGGAGCCCGGGCCAGTTCTACTTTTATTTACTGTTTCGGGGGTTAACATACAGTTCCACGGTCAGTGCGAGCCTTCCAGTGGAAGCACTTTATTTGGTTTAATTCCATCTCCAGAGACAAACAGGCCTTCCCAACGCTGAGCTGCCTCCAAAGTGTAGACAGCGTGACACACACGCACGCACACACACACACACAGCCGTTTAAAGGTGCTCTACATCAGGTTAAAATAGAACTCTGGGTCGTTTTCAAAGAACTTTCGGGATGAAGTAAGCACAGGAGGCAGAGCTGATAAGAGACATGAAACTAAACTTTCTGGAAAAATACTCAGCATTAACATAACGTTTTAATATCGTATAAACCTTCTTCTGTAATTACAGCTGTTACCAAAGGCGTCGGAGCCCTGGTGCTGGTTAGACAGGCTACGGGCGTCTCTCCACATGCGCGTGACAAAAACCCACAGGGCGCACCTGCCCCAGCTTTCCAAGCCTCCTCCTTCCCCCGTGCAAAGGAGGAACTGGGTGAACGAGAAGTCCCTCTGTCACTGGCTTTCAGTCATTTTCAGGGCAGATTCTTTGCAAATGAGTCACTCTGACGACAACATAGTCTCGCACTGGGGGAGGTGACAGGCGGGTCGGGAGAAGCTCGTGGGAAGGCCTGTGGCTCTGCTCTACGTGAACTGCTCCCCCATAGCGGTGGCTTCACAGCGCGAGTCCCCAGCCAATGGTCCAGCCCCGGCGTCCGATGAGGGCATCTTCCCTTTAAGGAAGGAGGGAGGGCGCCGGCGAGGGGGCAGACCCCCACGCTGAACCTCTGAAAGCACCCAGTAGCTATTCGTTTCCGATCGATCGAGGGATCTAGGTGGGACAGAGGGGAGCAGCGTGGGGAGACCAGAGAATACGAGCAACCCTACACTGGGCGGAACAGAGCAGTCGCAGCTGTACTGTGTCCGTGTGCCGCAAGAAAATGACTGTCCTGACCCGTGGTATGACAAATGCAATGCACATGCGTGACCGAGACTCCAGATCAAATTTCAAAGCTGTTCTGCACCCTGGTGGGGCAGACAGTGGTCTGCTCACTCGGCCAAGTTCAGCGGTTCCTGGAGCTGCCTGGGCGCGTGACAGAGGGGCCCGGCGAGGGCTGCTGGCAGGACAGAGGCCTAGCCCTGCCTCCCTGCTCCCCTCGGTGTCCGCCAAGCAAGTCCCCTCACGTGACTGAGTGGGCTATGACTGGTCGCCTGTGGCCGCGGGCCAGCCGCAGCCCCCGCCTGGTCCCCTCCTGGGGAAGGGCGAGGGCAGGCTCGCTCGCTGCTCAGCCTGAAGCCACTTCCTCCTTGAATGTGCGCCTGGCAATCTGCCTGCGGCTTCCGGACACTCAGGGCTGACCGCGCTGCCCCGAGGATGGGTGTGGGCGAGCCCGGCTTGCTCAGAGAGGTCGTTTTCTCGTTTCCAGGTGCATGAGGAGCCCAGGGCCCTAGGGCCTGCTGTTTCCGCCCCATCCTTGCCGGCTCCCATAAGACTCCCTCATTGTAGATCCATAAATGCCAAGGAGAACTGAGGAGGTCGGAGGTAATGCCCTAGTTACCAACAGCTAGTGGAGGGACCGCGAGGCCCGATTTCACCCTCGGGCTCCTGCCGGTCCTCGTGTCCACAGGAGCTCATGTCCAGTGATGGCGCGGGATGGCATGAGCGGCCACAGGCGGCGTGACCTCAGTTTCCCTTAAAGATCCATTAGGGGAAGGGAACTCCGCTCAGAAAGCAAACTCAGTGAATTCCACCTGGCCTGAGGAGCCCGCGAATGCAGACACAGTGACCAGGGGCTGCCCAGGGGACCATGAGGGGCGTGGGCTTCAGAGATGTGAGCACTGGAATCCTAAGATGCTAGTTTTGGGGGGTCGGGGACAAAAGAGGAGCTTCCCTTTACTGAGCTAGCATGACGTGAAGCGCACCCCTAGGATGCCGTGTCCTGTGGCGCCGTGGACAGGGGGGAGTCCAGGGACAGGTGGGCTGGGGGGCTCATGAAAGGTGGACACGCCAAGGCCACAGGGCTGGCCCGCGAGCGAGTCTGACTTCCCCGTGGACCTCCCCGGGGCACTCAGGACAGGATGTAACAGTGCACACCACACTGGGGCCCTCGGCCAGGGCGGCACGGAGGCCAGTGTTCGGGAGTCGTGGGCTGTACTGCCCGGCGGCACGGCGAGGAGCACTCCACACCTGCCATGCCAGCAGGCGGCAGCAGCCGGGGGCTCAGTCCACCTGGAGGCCGCCTGGCCGCCTTGTCTGGATCCGTTAGTCTCCCCAGAAGACCGGGGGCAAAGTTTTCACGGAAGGCACAGTGTGAGATGTGGAAGGACCAGCCAGGGCGAGCCCAGTGGACTGAGGCCCAGGAAGGGCAGGGGAAGGGAGCCTGTGTAGGTGAGGGCAGTGATGAGGACCGACCCTGCCAGGGGTGGGGAGACTCGCGGTCCTGGGGGAGGTGGCCAATGGCCACGGGACAGCGAAGCCTGGAGGAGCATGCTGTAAAAAGAAAGAAAAAGGCGAGCGCTGCAGGTGTCGGGTGTGGCTGCAGGTGGAGACTGGGGCGCCCCAGCTGGCCAGGGGCAGTCTGGGGGCGCTGGTGGCCTGTGGAGACAAGCAGACCAGACGGAATGGCTTCTCCTGGAGGCTCCTGCTCCCTCACTCGCCTTTAGAAATCTACAACACAAAAAGAGAGAAAGAGAGACTCTCTGTTAGAGAAGGGGACAGCAGTTGAGGCGGTAGTTTGCGCTCTGCAAACTGCACCGCCC
>NW_006204024.1:712883-745296 GCF_000334495.1 Tupaia belangeri chinensis | reverse complement strand
GGGGAGGAGGCCTGGGGGGCGGGGGAGGAGAGGGACTTTTTTAGAGCACTCAGTGGGTTACCATGGGCACATCTGAGATAAGGAACTTTCACGGTCTGCAGTTTTAGCAGGTCTTCGGGCCAGGGCTAAAAGAAGCCCACAGCGAAACCTGGTAAGTTACAGCCCCAGCCTGGCTTCTGGCCCGGCTGCCGAACAACTGAAGTCTGAGAGGAATAAAGAAATGGGTCCGTCCCCCAGAACGGGGCGCGGTGATAAAGCCCGGCTCTCAAATGCAGACTCTTGGTTGTCTAGCAGGAAAAGCTCCCATCCCTGGTGAAAAGGAAAGCCTGCCTCTCTGTGCTCACTCCTCAAGAAACAGTGAAAGTTCCTCATCTCGAGAGGTGGGGGAGAGACGAGAAGCCCTTAGATGCACACAGGATGAGAAACGGGAAGACGTCATCATTGGAAGGGGGAAGCAGAATTTTGAAAAAGCATTTGGCTAGAAAATTCCCCACTACTCAAAATGGAAGCGTTAAAGTAATCACACAGAATAATTTTCTTGGAAAGATGAAAAATCATTTAAAATACACAACACTGAGAAAAATACGATGTTTATTAGAGAGGCAAATACGAGTACAATGACAGGGGTCCAGACAGAGGCTTTTCTTTAGGGTGAGGACAGAGAGAAACAGTCCGTGGGCCGGTGGGAACACACTTACTCAGAACCCAGTGTCTACATTAACTCTAGGTGCGCGGCCCGCGGGGACCGAGCTAGCAGCTACCGTCCTCCTCCAGCTTCTTCCCGGCCATTACAGAAACAGAAAGGTCATTAGGCAGCTGAATCTCCCAGGCGGCAACACACGAGAGTAACAGAGCAACACGTGACTCACGGATTCAAGCCATCCTTTTCAGTTTAAATCCCGGATACACGGATACACAGGGGAGGGCTATGGGCATGTTTAACAGAAGGCAATGAAAACAAAACAAAACAAACCACAACAGGAGAACGGCACAACCCACTGGGCCAGTTGGAAGGTGCTCTAGTCGAAATATTTTGGCAATTATTAAATAAGCACGTTGTAGACACTGTGCACACACACACACACACACACACACACACGAAGGGCACTGGCATCATTAAAAACACAACAACTGCTTTGGAGCTGCATCGGAAAGCTGTGGCCTCCCCAGATGGGACGGGGTGAAGGAGGGTGTGGTGTGGGGAGCTGGGCACCTGCTTCAATACACATTATTAACCTTGAAGTCTATCTTTCAGACAAAAGGAGAAACTATAAAAAACTCAGATTTTGCTGCGTTTATTTTAACAGAGAACTGATGGAGAAACAAAGAACACTTCGGGTAGAGACGGAAACTCCCGATTCTGAATCGTTCCACCTTCTTCTGAAACTTCAGGCACTGAGCAGGTGGGACTGGAATCCCCCGATTTCTCACTGTTCAGTCAATATTAACATTGCATGGGTGCATCTGTTACAGCTCCTGGGGGCATTCAGATGAACCACCCCAAGTTTAAATGTTGACCATAAACCTACACACCAAACCCCACACCCCCACTTGGTCCTGCCAACCAGCTGAATCAACTTTGCATGACTCTAAAACAAAAAAACAACGGAATGCAAGGTTTTCCAGACGAGGCTTTTAAAAGGCTAATGCCGTCTTGCCCCGTCTTGGGCTTTCTGTGTTCAGTTTGCTTTCCCAGATAGTTCATCGTCTGAAAGTGAGTGTGCTGCCTGATAGAAAGGTTAGAGCGCACAAACAGGCCTCTCATCCATTTGGTTCCGTGCCTGCAAAGCAGGCAACCGCCTACCGCTCATTAAAACCAGTCCCTGTGGTTTAGGGGTCAGCGGGCAATACTTGGGCAAAGGAGAACAGAAACGGTTCCCCCAAAGAGGCCTGGGGTGGCTTTCTCCACACCGAGTCAGTGCAGGTATCAGAAGAGATTTGCATCACAAAGGAAGCATGCATTAAAAAAATCAGGCAACCCCAGGTTGCTTCGTGGTTTGGGGCCCTGCTACAACTGCAGATGGAGCCACTGGGGGAGGCTGGGTGAAGGGCACTGGGGTCTCTGGACATAGCAACTTCCTGAGTCTGTCATTATTTCACAATAAAGATTTGTTTTGTTTTAAATCAAGCTGTCGGGGCCAGCAGGTGGTGTGGTAGTTAAAGTGCTGGATCCCACCTGGTCAACTACAGTTAAGAGTCCCAGGTGGGAGCCAACATTTGGCGCTGGACTCCCACGTGGTCGGCCATGGTTTAAATTATGTTTGAAAATCACTTCTGGTGCATGTGTGTATGCCCGAAATTCTGGCCATCCCTCCCCCAGGAGGGTGAGTTCTCACTTTCCCTCTCTCTGTTTCTGTTTCTCTCTGGTGAGTGCCTTATGGCAAAAAAAATCTTTTTTTTTTTTTTTTTTGAGAGGCTTTTGCTATAGGGCGCGTGCGCTCACCAGACAGACAGAGACAGAGAGACAGAAAGCGAGAAATCACCCCCCAGGGGGGATGGTCACGCCGCAATCCCTTCTCCTCCATTCTCCTCTCGGGATCTTGGGCACGCACGCACACGCGCCCGGCATGAGTTTAAGCCACCGGGTCTGGAACTCGAACTGTGGTCGACTACATGGGAATCCAGTGACATAGCCATTACGCTAACTGCTGGTCCCATGACAAAAAAATCTTAAAAAAAAAAAATCCCAGACAGGGCAGCTTGGAAAACATGCTGGGTGCACGTGCTTGCCTGCTGCGATCCTGAGGATGGAGGAGGACGGACTGTGGTGTGGCCATCCCCCCGGGAGTGATTTCTCACTTTCCCACTCTCTCTCTCAGGTGAGCACGTGCCTCACAGCAAAAAGCTCAAATCAGGCTGCTATTAAGCAAAGGTTACTGCGGTAAGCGAAGATTCCATTCCGTAGCCCTCGGGAAACATCTCGGGAGGCGCTGCAACAAGCCCCCGCAGCTCCTGCCAGGCTGGGGTCTGGGTAGCTGGCTGCTGCTTGTCAATCAGCTTGAAACTGACTTGCGGTACAAAACGAGAGACCAGGACAGTTCCTACTTAAAAGGAGAGAGGCCGTACGTAAGAATGTGCAAAGTCAAATACAAGGGAATGCTAAGCCAGTGCCTTTTTTCTGGCCCACTAACAGCAAAGGTCCTCTGTTATCTCTGGGTAGACTCACAATGGGCACCGTTAAACACCAGGCTTGGCAACTGTGTCGCCAAACTTCCCTCCTCTGACCAGCTTTGCTCCCAAGTCAGTGGCAATTAAAAATGCAGATTGACAAAAAAAAAAAAAAAAAAAAAAAAAAAAAAAACAAAAAGCCTCGGGGTCCCAAAATAGTAAGATATTGGGACCAGCAGATGGCGTAATGGTTACATCACTGGACTCCCATGTAGTTGACGGCAGTTGGAGTCCCAGATCCAGCGGCTTAAAACTCACGCCGGATGCATGTGCATGCATGCCCCAAATCCTGCGAGAATGAAGGAGAAAGGATTGCATCATGGCCATCTCCCCTGGGGGGTGATTTCTCTCTCTCCGTCTCTCTCTCTCTCTCTCTCTCTCTAGCGAGCACAAGTGCCCTATAGCAAAAACAAACAAACAAACAACTCAAAAACAAAAACCAAAACAAAAGGAATGTGTCAGGGTCTGCATCTGTGGTAGAGCCAGTCCTACTTATGGTCGCAGCTGGCAGGTGTGAGCTGAAGACACAAAGCCAGAACCCAGTGAGAGAATGACAATCACAGGTCACGCCCCTTCTCCACACGCTTATCGAAACAGCACGAGTCCATCCAATTAATTGCTAATTTGGCGTGGCTTGGCAGGTCAGTAAAACAGCTGGTTAATTGACCGTGTTTCTCCAGGTTTCAATGGGCTGTTTGAGCTCACAGAGACCTGAGAGGGTTTTAACCAAGTTTAAGCAAAAATACACCCACACTAGGATCTTACTGACTTCCTTGCTCAAGAGGGGCGAGATTTAATTTTATTTATGACTTCCTCTCAAGTGAATGATTATAAACTTTAAGAAACTAGTGTAGTTCGATTTATTTAGTGATGAGATGTAACAGCCTAACAGCTCAATTTCTGCGGATACAAGATATAAACAAAGAAGCCGTCTGTCCCTGGTAACGCGTGTGGACTTGTAAAAATCAGAAATATTGATTAGAAGTTAGAGTGCCTTTTTTTTCATCTACATATACTGCCAAAAGAAGGAACGCTTATCAGATTCCGAGTGACACAGCTGTAAACTGGCAGGTGGCGGCTTTCCACACACAATTTCCTCTGCAAGGGAAACTGGATTATGTTCAAAACTAGCGAAGGCCAGCCAGGGGCGCCGTCTGCGGTCCGCGCACTCCCAACACGCGCGCGGGCTCTCCGTCCAATCTTTTGAAGAAGTGCCTGTGACAGTCACAGTTGTGGGGAGAGACAACTCCATTTTTTTTTTTTTTTTACGTTTCTAAGTGGTATTAAATATAAGTCTTAGCACCTTTGGCATTTTTGTCCAAATAGACTTCGACGTAGGAAGTGGGGACGTAGCCCTCCTCGTCCTCGCTCCTCCGGATGCGCGTCCACCCGTCGCCCTTGTCCTCCTCGATGACGTATAGCGTCTCTCCTTCAGCCACAGAGATGGTGCCTTCATTCTGACCTGGAAGAGCCGCACGGGGTATTTCAGGTCACACCCGGGCAGAGCGCACAGGGAAGGGGGCTAGCCCAGAGGCCCGGCCGCCGTGCCCTCCACCTCCGCACGCCGCAGCCCGCCCCACTGCCTCGGAACTGCGCCTTCCCCACAGACACGCCCGGTCCGCACATCTGTCTCTCTGAGGACCATCTCTAAGTCACTTGCTTTCCCTTCCCAGGGGTGATCTCTCACTTTCTCTCTCATTGCCTCTGTCTCCAAGGCAAAAAAGCTCTTAAATGAAACCCCAAATCTGAAGCCCAATTCTTGGTCCAGTGTTCTGGATAAGGGACACTCAGCCTGTGCTAATGCTACACCAAGAGTCGGGTAAAGAATAAGAGGAAGGGAACCAGCAGTTAGCGTAATGGCTATGTCGCTGGACTCCCACGTAGTCGACCGCGGTTTGTGTCCCGGACCCGGTGGCTTAAAACTCACGCCGGGCGCGTGTGCGTGCGTGCCCAAGATCCCGAGAGGAGAATGGAGGAGAAGGGATTGCGGCGTGACCATCCCCCCTGGGGGGTGATTTCTCGCTTTCTGTCTCTATGTCTCTCTCTGTCTGTCTGGCGAGCGCACACGCCCTATAGCGAAAATCTCTCCAAAAAAATAAAATAAAAATAAAATAAAATAAATATAAAAGAATAAGAGGAAGATCTGGGAGGCATCTCCAGAAACTTCTAATCACAGGAAGAACTGAGTGAGGGCCAGCAGGTGACGTGCTTAAGGCGCTGGACTCCCATATGGCCAACTGTAGTTCGATTCCCAGACCTGGCGGCTTGCTTTCTCACTTTCTCCTCTCTCTCTGGTGAGTACACATGTCCTATAGTAAGTAATAATAATGATCAATAAAACTGAATAAATAATTTTCAAAAACAAACAAAGAAGGAACTGAGAGACTTGGATTTGTAAAAGGTCGAGGAGTGAGGCGGACTCGAAGCGTTACCTTCGAACGTGTAGAGGGCTTTGCAAGTCCCTATGGCGGGGAGCGGCTCCTCGTCGTCAAACTCATCATCGAAGTCCGTGGCCAGCACCTTCACCTCACTCTCCTGACTCTGCTCCTCTGTGTAACTGCCATCCGGGCTGCTCAAGAAAGGAAAACACACGGCAACTATAGCGACCAACCCCGGCGACACAGGTCTGCCCTCTGGTCGCCAGCGGTGCTGGAATGACATCCCAGCCATCCTGCCTGCTCGGATCACCACCCACATGGAGTTAAACACCTGCACCTTGGGGACAATCCCAGGGCGACCGTGACAGACCAGCAGGTTTCCAGCAGGTGTGCGTGCTCGTCCCAGACCCCAGGATTTGGAAAAGCACACGGAGCAGGCCTGCGCCTGCCCAGAGCAGGCCTGTGCTGAACTGTACCTCTCCCGGTCCTGGGCGCAGCTGTTCACCGCGGGCGGGTTCTGGCTGTCGTACATCGCACTCTGCCGGCGGGCCTGCTCGCTCCGGGCCGGCAGCCTGCCTTCGACCTCGGCCAGCCAGGCCTGCAAAGGAAAGGATGCGGGGCTCCGACCTGTGCTCACCGGAGGGCCCGGGCCAAGGGGCTGCTCAGTGGACACTTAAACCTCTGTGAGAAGGTCCATGTGGGCAGGGTATCGGCTTCATCTGCATTCAACTGCAGGAATGTGCTCAAGGCAACCGCTGTCACCCGACACCTCCTATTTGCTAGCTCCTCCAGCACAGGCCTGTATGTGCCGCCCTTGGGCTCTGCGCAGAGGCACAAGCTTGGCTACGCCACTCCTGGTTCCTCCCGTTCCAAACCTTCTGCGACCACTATGGGAGACCGAGGGTACTGGTGTCCCTAAGCATGGACTCCGTCTGAAAGCACCCTTTCTATTTCAGGGGCGTAACTGTGTCTTTAAGATGGGACGTGTACGCAGAAATCCAAGTGGTGAGACGAACAGATGGTGTAATGCCTCCGTCGCTAGACTCCCACATGGCTGACTGTGGTTCGAATCCTGGACCTGGCAACGTGAAACTCATGCCAGGTGCATGTGTGTGCCCCAAGTCTCAAGGGGAGAATGGAGGAGAAGGGGTTGAGGAGTGGCCATCCCTCCTGGGGGATGAGTTCTCACTTTCTGTCTGTCTCTCTGGGAGTGCACACATCCTATTGCAAAAATCTCTAAAAAAAAAAATCCAAGTGGCTAAAATGATCTTCACCAACATTTGAAGCGGTATAAAGAAGGCGAAGGAATAAAAATGACCAGCAAAAGACATTTCTAGTTCTAAAAGTTCAACTGAACATTAACAATTTATTGATGAAGTCTAAAAATAATGAGAAAAGCTATATTTGACTCCTTATGAACAGAAATGACCAGTTCTAACTGAAATAATCCATCACTAATTTATTTTCCATGCTTTATAATAGTCTTTTTTTTTCTTAGAGAGATTTTTGCTATAGTGCACTGCACCATCAGAGAGAACAGAGAGACAGAACACAGGAAATCACCCCCGGGGGATGGCCATGCCACGCTGCAACCCCTTCTCCTCCAGATCTTGGGCATGCGTGCACATGCGTCTGTTTTAAGCCACCGAGCCCGGGTCCAGGACTTGAACCATGATTGACTACGTAACTGTTAATGCCATCTGCTGATCCCAGTGCTTTATAATCTTTAAATGTAGGGTGGAAGGGAGCCTTTGTCCCTAGCTGGTGAGTGCCCCTTCTCCTCCCATAGTTACTACCTGTGTCTCCTACTCACTCCTCCCGGACTTCCTGCCGTTCCCACCTGACTCGCCTTCCCACAGTGGGTCCACTTAGAGGATGAGGACACATTGCAGTCGATCTTTTGAGATGATGCGGACAAACTTAAGTGACACACTTAAACTAACCAACAGTAGGAGAAGGCCAGCAGGTGGCGTGGAGGGTAAAATGCTGGAACCCCATTCCTCACTTTCTGTCTCTCTGTCTCTGTCTCTCTGGCGAGTGCACACATCCTATAACAAAAATCTCTCTAAAACAAAAGCTATTTATAGTGGGGCCGACAGGTGGTGTGGTGGTTAAGGGGCTGGACTTGCATGTGGCTGACTTCGGTTTGAGTACCAGCCCTGGTGGCTTGAAATTCACCCTGGGCATGTGTGTGTGCATATTCAAAATCCCGAGAAGAGAATGGAAGAGAAAGAACTGCAGCATGGCCATCCCCCTGGAGATCCCTATCACCTCAAAAAATCAACATGCACCTAGAACAAAAACCTTAAAAAAAAAAAAAAAGAAAAACTATGGATTTCAAACTTTTTTTTTTTTTCCTGCTATAGGGCGCGTGCGCTCGCCAGACAGAGAGAGACATAGAGACAGAAAGCGAGAAATCACCCCCCAGGGGGGATGGTCATGCTGCAATCCCTTCTCCTCCATTCTCCTCCCGGGATCTTGGGCACGCACGCACACGCGCCCGGGACGTGAACCGCGGTTGACTACGTGGGAATCCAGCGACATAGCCATTACGCTAACTGCTGGTTCCTGATTTCAAACATTTTTGCACCAAAAGAAACTCATACTTTAATTCCATTTAGCATGAACTTTTTATTTTTTAATTTTTAAAAATTTGTTTAAATTTTCCTATAAGACTCATGTGCTCACCACAAAGAGAGAGCAAGGGAAGTGAGGAAGCACTCCTAGGTCGGATTTAGGATGGC
Source organism: Tupaia belangeri chinensis (assembly GCF_000334495.1). Lineage (NCBI taxonomy): Eukaryota > Metazoa > Chordata > Mammalia > Scandentia > Tupaiidae > Tupaia > Tupaia belangeri. The sequence goes on along the minus strand of NW_006204024.1, from coordinate 737,006 downwards.
CACACCATGGCCCTCCTCCCCATTCTCATGAAGAATGGTGTGTCTAAGTCAGATGTAGGATGGCCACACCACTATCCCTTCTCCCCTATTCTCGTAAAGAATGGCATGTCTAGGTCGGATGTAGGATGGCCACACCACGGCCCTCCTCCCCATTCTCATGAAGAATGGTGTGTCTAAGTCGGATGTAGGATGGCCACACCATGGCCCTCCTCCCCATTCTCGTGAAGAATGGCGTGTCTAAGTCGGATGTAGGATGTCCACACCACTATCCCGTCTCCTCATTCTCGTGAAGAATGGCATGTCTAGGTCGGATGTAGGATGGCTACACCAATGCCTTCCTCCCCATTCTTGTGAAGAATGGCGTGTCTTTCAAGCTGCAGTCGACCCCTGCAGGATCCAGTCACCCCAACCACCATGCCACTGGCTGGCTTCCATGAACTTTTTTAAAAAAAGAAGTATTTAATTTTATTTATTATTACTATCTGTTTTTTAAAAGTTGACCAGAGACAGGCAGAGCCAGAGAGAGAGAGAGAGAGAGGAGGGAAAGTGCAAAAGCAAGCCTCCAGGTCTGAGACTCGAACTACAGTCAGCCTTATGGGAGTCCAGAGCCTTAATCACCATGCCACCTGCCGGCTCCGCATCTATCCATGAACTTTTAAACAAAGTTTATGTATTCTAAGCGAGAAAGACAGAGAAAGAGAGAGAGAGAATGAGAGACAGAGAGAGAGAGAGGGTATCCCCATAAGGTTTTAATGCCACAATATACCCCCAGCCTCAGCAGCCCCAGGTCACAGCATGCCTGTGCCCGGGTGGTCGCCCCTTGCTTACTGACCAGCCCCAGGTCACGGTGTACCTGTGCCCGGGTGGTCGCCCCTCGCTTACTGAGCAGCCCCAGGTCATGGCATGTCCGTGCCTGGGTTGTTGCCCCTCACTGACCAGCCCCAGGTCACGGTGTACCTGGGCCCGGGTGGTCAGTCCTCCCTAATGACCAGCCTGTTTAACAGCTGCTCAGAATCATGACCAGTTCTCCAGCATGGGGAACCCCTTCTGTGTGTGAGTCTCAAGGGTTTCTGTGTGTGTTTGTCTGTTTTAGTTTTTGATATAGGATGCATGAACTTGCCAGAGGGAGAGAGAGATGGAGAAAGTGAGAAATGACCCGAGTGGGGATGGCCACATCAGTCCCTCTTGTCCATCCTTCCCTTGGGGTTTTGGGCATGCACGCACATGTGCCCGGCGTGACTCTCGAGACGCTGGGTCTGAGGCGTGAGCCATGCAGTTGGTCCGTGGGATCCAGCATCTTAGCCTCCACGCCACCTGCCAGCCTGTGTGCGTCTCAGGCACCCTCGTCCCCAGCCTCCTCTCATCCTCAGCTGGGTGCTGTTCACTACACGAGGCGTCCGCCATCAGACAGGACTAGGGCCTCATCGCTCAGCGTGCCCACGGGCAGTGTCCGCAAGCGGAGCAAACAACTCCGGGTTTATGTTGACGTGGGTGTCATGTCACTCTCTAGTACTTCTCCAATGTACGCTTTTAGCATGGCTAGAACCAGAGCAGTCTCGTGGGGTGTCGGCGACACCCATTGAACACACTTGCCCCGGCGCCACGACACACCAGGAGACGTCGCCTCTGAGTGCCTCACTTGCCGGCTGAGTCGCAGGAGCAGAGCGTGGTCGTTAGGTGAGGAGTACCTGTACTCAGGGGCGTCACCGCCTTGAACGGGGAACCTTCCCATGTGGCAATGCCTTGCAGAGAGTGACGCTTTACTGCTGTGTCACCACCTGACCTTTCCATAAAGATGAAGTCCCTTCATCTACAAATGCACCTTTAAACACTCCAGTTTTAAGACACACCATTAAAAGGGGAGACGCAGAGAAGCAGAGCATTCCAAGGCTGAGACGATTATCGTAACTGTGACACACCCTGACAGCTGGCCCGCTCTCCCAGTGACAGAACTGCCGTGGAGCCAGGGAGCAGGTGCCGAGGACACCGACTCACTGCGCCTCTGCTTCTAACAAAGCAACGGCAGCTTTCTCATACCTCAAACTTCTGGGCCTCCAGTCGCAGCTTTTCTATATTTTGGCTGACTTCTGTTAGTTTGTGATCCAAACTGGCTGGGTCTCCCATCTGAGGATTCTTTAGGTAGACATCTTTCATTTTTGTTATGGCATCTCTGAAAAAAAAAAAAAAGAATAAAGAGTGAGCACTGGACCAGCAGATGGCATGATGGCTACGTCGCTAGACTCCCACGAAGTCGACTGCGGTTCAAGTCCTGGACCTGGTAGCTTAAAACTCACACTGGGCACATGTACGTGTGTGCCCAAAATCCCGAGAGGAGAATGGAGGAGAAGGGACTGCAGCATGGCCATCCTCTCTGGGGTGTGATTTCTCACCTTCTGTCTCTCTGTATCTGTCTCTCCAATGAGCACACATGCCCTATAACAAAAATTCTCTAAAAAAAAATGAGCATAACAAGGAAAAATCGCTGTTGCAGGGCCAGTAGATGGTGTAGCAATTACGTTGCTAAACTCTCACATGGCTGACCATGGTTCGACTCCCAGACTCAGTGGCTTGGAACTCATAAAGGGCATATGTGCGTGCATGCCCAAGATCCCAGGAGGAGAATGGAGGGGAAGGGATTGCGGTGTGGCCATTCTGTGTGTGGGGTGATTTCTCAATTTCCCTCTCACTGTGTGTTTCTCTCTCTGGGGAATGCACATGCCTTAAGGTAAAAACCTCTTAAAAAAAACAAAAAAACAAAAAAAGTCACCATTGCTGGCCACCTGGAATGGGAAGAGGGCAGATTACATCTGAGGGTGGATTTGAGGGCCTCCGGGGCCAGCTTTTAGCCTGAAAGTTCTCTCGCAGACGTCTGTGACCACGGTCCAGGTAGCCGGTGGGCTGAGGCCTAAACTGCAGTTGTCTATTCTCAATGGTATCTTCCTATCGTCTTCAGCACACCAGAAACATCTGTCAATCCTGCCCACCCTTGGGCCCAACCATAAAAACTAACAGAACCCGAGCCTTTCCATGAGGAGTGCCGTCCCCATGCAAATCGGAGCTGCACCTGGCAGCACGGGCCTTGCGGCTGCAGTGTGCCGGCCATGCGCAGCAGGAACTGCCGTGGGACGTCGTTACACGCACTCCGGCTGTGAGCCAGCAGAATCCAGTGGGCATCCGCGGTGGGCTGGCAACAGGGCCTTGAGGCTACCTCTCTCCAGATTCTACACCCTTCCTCAACGTGCTTGTAGAAGCAGCCCCTGGCACCGAGCAAAGGCTCGCAGGTCTGCTTGGGGCGATTCAGGACCAAGGAGCTCCCCTGCTGCGGCCGGCCTCGAGGTGCTTTCGCTGTTCCCAGTGTTCAACGGCGTTTATTATTATGAAGTCGATCCTCTTTCTCTTGAATAGGTGTTGTTTTTTTTCCTTTTTGGCCTGAAAGTTAGTCTTGCTACACCTGCTTTCTTTTGTTTGACATTTGCATGGTCAATCTTGTCTTCCATTTTTTCTTTTTTTAAAGATTTTTGCATAGGGCATGTGCTTGCCAGAGACAGAGAGGGAACGTGAGAAATCACCCGTCAGGGAGAATGGCTACACCACAATCCCTTCTTTATTCTTCACTTGGGATTTTGGGTACACGCAAACCCCATACCTGGTGTGTTTTTAAAACTGCCAGGTCCAGGACTCAAACCATGTAGTTGGCCATGTGGGATCCAGTGCCTTAACCACCATGCCACCTGTTGGCCCCTGTCTTCCATTCTTTTACATTCAATTTTTTTTTAATTGCCAGAGGGTGTGTGCATTCATCAAAGATAAACAGAGGGAGGAAGAAAGCATCCGCAAAAGGGCACGGTCATGCCCCAATCCCTCCTCTTCCAATCCTCCTTGTTTTTGAGATTTTGGGCACGCAGGCACACACACCTGGCCTGTTTTTTAAACTGCCAGGCTCCAGACTCAAACTCTGAGCAGCCATGTGGGATCCAACCACCTTTACCCCCACACCACTGCGGGTCGGGAGCTTGGCATTTAAAATCTATAATTCTATTTTATGCTTTTGATTTGCCTGGCCTATTCTGTATATTTCTCTCTCCTTTCTTGCCAGTTTTGATTGTTGAGTGGTCACTTTTCTGCTCAGTCTTGCTTTAGTTTCTGTTTTCCCTGCACTAAGCAGGCGTCGCCCGGGACCAGGGGTTTGTGTAACGTTTTGCTTGTTGCTTCTCCTCAGTGCCTGGGCTATTTCCCACACAGTACGCGCTCAGTGATCGATCGCTCAGTGCATGGGTTGAATACGGTCCGCCTCGTTACCAGCAAGGGTTGCCATGGAGGCTGAGAGGTTAACCAGGTCTCAGCTGCAGTCCAGTGTGGTAGTGGAGACGTCTACGCAATGTCAGACCATGAGAGAAAAGGCAGCTCTGTCTCAGTCTATCAACCGCCTCTGAAATGTCAGCCCAGATACCTGAGTCCTAACTTCCTATTCCTGTAGAAAATGTAACCACTTCTCAGCACGAGTTAATAATACATGAATCCTTTTTAGATTTGGTCCGCAGGTAATGGGGAGTACAAAGCAAAACTTCCATTTCATGCAGTGTATTCCTACTACGAAACTAGAAGAACGTTAATGATATGTGCTCTATTTTTAGCACTGTAGCAATGTTGATAAAATGACCTATTTCTCAGGAGTCGCTGGACCAGCAGTAAAAGGTTAAGAAAACACTTTTCCTGTACATGTCCTCACACTGTGCTGACTGATCAATTTTGTTTTTTTGTTTTAGATTTTTGCCATAGGTGCATGTCCTCGCCAGAGGCAGAGAGAAAGACAGTGAAAGGGAAAGTGAGAAATCACTTCTCAGGGAGAATGGCCGCACCGCAATCCCTTCTCCTCCAATCTCCTCCTGGGATTTTGGGCATGCACACACACACGCCTGGTATGAGTTTTAAGCCACAGGGTCCAGGACTTGAAGTGTGGTCAGCCATGTGGCGTCCAGTGTCTTAACCACTTCACCATCTGCTGGCTCCTACTTATCTGCTTTAAGCCTAATCAAATAGTAATTCAGCTTCACTGTAACTTAAATAAGATCACCATTTGGTCCATTTATAAGGCACACGATTTCAAGTTACCTTTGAAGTTCAAATCCCAAATAAATTGATGACTCACTTAGTTCCTTGGTAAGAGCTTATTGGGGGGAGACAACACAGTGCTTTGTCTACTGGAATCCTGGCAAACACCCCTACAGAGTTTCCATTAGGGTCCTGGCTAATACCCTACAGGGCTTCCATTAGGGTCCTGGCTAACACACTACAGGGCTTCCATTAGGGTTCGGCTAACACCCTACAGGGCTTCCATTAGGGTCCTGGCTAACACCCTACAGGGCTTCCCTTTGGGTCCTGGCTAACACGCCTACAGGGCTTCCATTAGGGTCCTGGCTAACACCCTACAGGGCTTCCATTAGGGTCCGGCTAACACGCCTACATGACGTAGGTGTCTGGTAGGTTATAAACGTAGAAAGGAGGGGAGGCTCAAGTGAGAACACAGAGTGGGTCTTCTTTCCTGCTGTGTGTACTGACCTACCGTCCTTAAGATCAAATTTACAGACCCGCTCAGAACGCCTGCAGTGGGAGCTGGTGCCACCTTCTCAGGAAGAAGCACTGGCTCCTTCAACTGCGTCTGATAAATCATACTGTCATCTGTTTCCTAGACACCATAAATACACTCTATTAAAAAAAGGCACGGCCAGTGGGTGACATGGAAGTTAAGGCGCTGGATCCCACAGAGCCGACTGTGCAGTTCCAGTCTAGTCCTGGGCCTAGCAGCCTGAGAACAGCTCTGGGCGCGGGGACGCGCAAACCCGAGATCCTGAGAGAAGAACGGAGGAGAAGGGACTGAGGCCTGGCCGTTCTCCCAGGGGTGACTTCTCACCTTCCCTCTCTGTCTCTTTCCTGAAAGTGCATACACCCTAGGAAAGAAAACTTTGAGGTGGGGGGGGAGAGAAGGCTTGAGAACCTATAGGAAAACTGACGTTTACGTCCTCAAATAAGAGGGAAAGACAGCAGATTTTAGACCGGAAGCTCAGACATGGGCGAGGGAGAATACGGGATCATGCAATTGCGCGGCTCCTCGTTTTTCCCAAGAAGCCTTCACCTGTGATAAAGGAGATAGCCATTTGTATTTTTCTCCCAAAACTCAGAATAAAAGGCAATCTCACAGAGCATAGTAAAGCAATCCAATAGACTATGATAGAACACACTGCTAAAACAGTCTCTTTGAAATCTATTTTAAGATCTCCCATCTCTCCCATCGGAACCTGAACTTCTTAATAAGTCATGTCGATCCCCTCTACCTTTGATCCATCTCCTTTTGCATTTCTTTATTTAGCTCATCAACCTTCTGCTGCAGCTTCTTCCTTCTTTGTTCAGGAGGGAGGTTGCTAAAATCCTCTGGCGTGGCGCCCTGCAGATGCAAATGAAAATGAGAACCAGAAAGCCCCCGAGCCCTCCTGGAGTACAGGCCCCAGCAAAGCCGCACCCCCAGCTGTCTGCCTAGGGTTGCACCAAGTGAGGCTCTTCCCCAGACACCCCGCCGAGACGCAAGGATCAGTACATGCGAACACCCCAACGCCCGGTTCCACGACCCACTGCAGATCCCATTCACGCTGCCGAGACCCCTCTGGGGAGTTAGGGCACAGAGCTCCAGGGAGATGAGAGAGGAAGAAATGCTTCCGACCCCAGTGACGTTCATGGAAAACAAATCTGGTGACAGACTCCTCACTTTCCTACGAAGTGTCACCATCAGTGCTGTGGGAACACCAACGTTCCAAGGGCGTTTACGTTTCCTTAGCATAAAACAGTGGCAAGTCTCTGCCCTCCGTTTCTTTGCCCTGGTCTGAGTATTCCTTCCTGTCTCTTCATGCAGGGTTGAGGCCAAAAGTTTCCATCCCTAGAAAGTGACAGATGGGACACCATGTCCTTAGAGATAGGAGGTGAAAAGGGTATTTAAAAATACAGTTCGTTCGCTCCTCTGCCCGCCCTGCAGACTTCTCTCCACTGTCTCCAGAGCCCAGAATGTCTCCCTGGGACCCTTAGGGCAGTCTCTGAGAATTCAGACAGAAGGCCCTCCTGGCTTCAAAGTCGCCTCCAAGCAGGTGTAAGACAGCCTCAGTCTCTAAGGTGCCGGAAGCAGCCTTCGCTAGCCTAGCCATCCTTCGTGCCTGGTGCTGCCCGGGCGTGGCCTGGCCTTGGCAGAGGCCTGGCAGTGGAAAGCCGTGACTAGCTTGTGCAAAGCAGCAAGTGCTTTTACTTAAATGAGGCTGTTTCCATAAAGAGACAGGAATGCGTTCAAGCACCCAGGGATCAGGCAGGGAATTGGAAAGGGATTTTACTTTAAAACCTCAATTCTTTTGAAACGAGGGCAAGACGGGCTTGCAGGTGGCTGGAAAGAAGGGACGCAATAATATGATCGCGGAATCAGGTTGAACAATTCAAGCAGCTTACGCGGGGGCTTGTGACTGCAAGTTCCTAGGCTGATTACGATGAAATGCCAGGCTGCCCCCGGGGAAGGGTGTGATTCAGCAAATAGTTCACCACAAAGGCCCCACAAAGACTTTTTGGCTTATATCTTCAAAACTCACACGCAACTGATCTCTTACCCCCTGGTGCGTGTCTGACCGGGACGGGTAAGACCTGAGTGAAACCAGAAACGAGGGCCCATTTCTAACGCCAAAACGAGGGAGTTTGATTTGATTCTAAAACTAAGAGGAAGCAAAAGTAATCTTTTACATAAACACATGTGAAACGTTCTTTCCCTTCCCTCTGGTGTTATGATATTTGAAACCTCATTATTATTTGCTTTTCAATTTGTTCAGCTCATTCATTGGCTTGAAAGAAAATACTTTGTGCTCATGCTGCATTTACTTAAGACAGACGAACACACTGTGGAGAATCGAGGTTTTTAAAAGCTGCACAGCCACAAAACGCGGTGTAGACGCACTGCCTCCGAAGTCAGGATCGTAGTAGGAGGTCAGTGTTAATTCCATTAAGATCGGCTGAGCGTCTGTGCTGAGTCCGACAGAACTTTCCACAGTGATGGGAATGTTCCGGAGCTGCCCTGTCATGTGGCCACGTGTGGTTGCCGAACACTTGAACCGTGGGTTTAAAATTAAATTAAGGAGAAAACTGGGGGACCAGCCAGTGGTGTGTGGTGGTGAAGGCGCTAGACCCCTACATGGTCGACCACCATTCGAGTGCTGCACCCCAGAGGCTTGAAAATCGTGCTGGATGCATGGGTGTGCCCAAAACCCCTAGAAGAGACTGGAAGAGAAGGGATTGTGGTGTGGCCATCCCCCTGTGTGTGTGTGTGTGTGTGTGTGTGTGCTTGTGTGAGATGTCTCACTTTCCTTCTCTCTGTCTCTCTACAGCAAGTGCACACACCATGGCAAAAACCTAAAAAGAAAAACACAATTTAATTTTAGTAAGAATTGATACAGCCACCAGTTTGGACAGTGTGGCTGCAGGCTGTGGACAGGGCATAAACAGCTGCGAAGAAACCGAGGGGTTAAATAGATCTCGTAAACAGCAAGCACATAACGCCAGTTACTCACAAAACTAAAACCATGAAGTAATAAATAGTGAATGATCTGGGACTGATCAGGAGTTAGTCTACTTGACAAGGTGGGTCCCTTTAGTAGGTGGCCTCTGCTTCTGTGTGGTTATTTCGGAATGAGGCCCAGTAACAATACCTCAAACAAACTGCACTTTGCCACCAGAGATTCAGGCCAGCAGCTTCTCCTAGCTCCAAAGTGACACGAGGTTTCTGGAAGGACTTACTTAAATGGTCCTTTCGCCAGGTTAGCCTTTTGAAGCGTGCTCTGAAACAATACTCTGACCTATGATTCATTTTGCCACAGAAGAATTTTGATTTCTAGCTTAGAGTCAAAAACTATTCTAAGCTCTTTGGAGCAGCCAGTTTACAAGAGATTGGCCAGCCCACGCGGATGTGAAGGGGGTCAGGTCCTCGGCACGTCTCAGTGGCTGGGCTCTGGGAGGTGGCCTTAGTAGACGTTCTTAGAATGAAGCACTTGCTCTGGCCACTCCCCTCAAATAGCACTAGCCTCCTGTAAAACTGCCTTTGGCTGTTGTCATTAAAAAAAAAAAAAAAAAGGAAAGAAAAAGAAAAAAACAAACGATCTTTGTGCAACGCTAAGCTTCTTCATTGCTTCAAAGTAATGGTTTAAAGCAGCCATTTAATACCAAGGTGGTAACATGAATTGATTCTTAAACAGAAAGATCAAAAATCTTGCCTTTTGCTGCTAGCACACAGCAAAAGAATGAATAAGGGGTAAGGGAAAAAAAAAAGAAAAACCCTCTGGCCTCCAAGAAAGAGTCCGAGTCAATTGATCCAGTTTCCCCAAATCCGCATGGCTGATGAACTCAGTTCATTAGCATCTGGATCTCTTCTCCTCTTGCAGACTTTCATCAAAGACTCTCCTTAGGATTTTATTCGCCAGTCTAAGAATTGTTTGATACAGTAAAATACTCTTGTTCGTTTGGGTGTTTAATTGACAGAGGGCATGTGCGTTCACCAGAGAAAGAAGAGAGCGAGAACAGACATCCCCGATGGGAAGGTCCCGTAGCATCCCTTTTCCATCTCCCACTGTGCGGACTCTGAGGGCGCATGCACACACCCAGTCCCTGGGGCTGAGATTTGAACCACATGCAGCCACGAGGGCTCTGACTCTCGATTCCTAGGCTATAAGGCCAGCCCAATAAAGTATTCTTTTTCTTTAGGGTTGGTTCAGTTGCGAAATATTGAGTCAGGTTAATAAGAAGTGTGTACATGCGTCCGTGTACACACGTATGCACATTGACATGTGTGTGTAGGAAGCAGGTACAACACTGCCCTAGGTTACCAATGACAATGGCAATGCAGACAGAGCAGGTCTCAGTCCTGGCTGGACTGTCACCGTTTCTCACTGTCCCTTACTTTAGGGTATTCTCGGCCATGGCATATGAGAAGAATAGGTATCTTTGTGACCAGCAGTTAGCGTAATGGCTACGTCACTGGACTCCCACTTAGTCGACTGCAGTTCAAGTCCCGGACCCAGTGGCTTAAACTCACGCCGGGCGCGTGTGCGTGCGTGCCCAAGATCCTGAGAGGAGAGAGGAGGAGAAGGGATTGTGGCGTGACCATCCCCCCGGGGGGTGATTTCTCGCTTTCTATCTCTCTGTCTCTCTCTGTCTGTCTGGCGAGTGCATACGTCCTATAGCAAAAACCTCATTAAAAAAAAAAAAAAGAAGAATAGGTATCTTTTATGCAGTGTTGAAGTAGAGTTATGGGTTACGTTGGTTAAGAGTGTCTTTTAATACGCTTAGCGATTAGTCTGTTTACTAGGGCTATATGAAGAAGGAGAAATGACACAGAGCACTAAGCAAATCATTCTAAAAAGGCTTAGGAGGCTCTTTTCACTTCCACAAAATTACCTTGCGACTTCCTGGATTAGCTACACACAAGGCAAGCGGCATATCTGTGTAGCCTGGGAATGAGGCCGGGGGCTTTGGTTCCCATGGGCTGCCGGCGCTTCTGCCAGTCCTCAGGTGCCTGGCGTTGGGCCAGTTCTGTGACTCCCAGAGGGGAGCACTTTCAACCCTTGAGTTTATTCCGAATGATCCAATACATAGTCTCCCTCCCACGTTGAATACTTATGCTCGTATTTCTTTTTTTTTTTTTTTTTTTTTTTGTGAGGACACTCCCACGTTGAATACTTATGCTCGTATTTCTTTCTTTTTTTTTTTTTTTTTTTGTGGAGAGAGTTTTCACTGTAGGGCGCGTGCGCTCGCCCGACAGACAGAGACAGAAAGCGAGAAATCACCCCCCAGGGGGGATGGTCACGCCGCAATCCCTTCTCCTCCATTCTCCTCTTGGGATCTTGCGCACGCACGCACACGCGCCCGGCGTGAGTTTTAAGCCACCGGGTCCGGGACACGAACCGCGGTCGACTACGTGGGAGTCCAGCGACATAGCCATTACGCTAACTGCTGGTTTCCTGCTCGTGTTTCTTGTATAGGGACAATTTATCAACACTCGTCATCCTCTTAAGGCCCCATGACGAAGAAAACGAATGAGGAGCGGGGTTAATTTTTTTAGCAACTTGAAGAGATTAATGGCCTCTATTAGGTGCCACCTTTGTATCCCAAAGCCTAGGGGAGAAACACGGGGCCACACACGCACACGCGCACGCGCAGGCAGGAGACACGGACCAGCAGTTAACTCCGAGGATAGGGTGCCCCAGCGCAGCAGCACAGACACACACCCAGCAACCTGATTGCACTCAGGACATGCATGAAGAATTCTGCTTACCAGCTTGAGAGAAAGCTTCATGTAAGAATCGAAGAGGTGACAGGGGAAAAGAGAGAGAAAAAAACAACAGCATATGAGCAGAGGAACTGGGCGGGTTCCGCTGTGTTACATCACGCATCAGTTCACCTGGCGGTCTGTGAAAATGCTCGCGGCGGGCCTGTGCCAAGGTTCACGAGAGGGGCTGAGCCCTACTGAAACTGGTCTTAGGCTGCCACGGCGTCAGAGCGAAGGAGAGGCCCTGTTACGGTTCTGTACCGGTCACGCAGCCTGGATGTAAGCTTGCTGCTGGTGACCAATGATGTCTACAAAAGACAAGGACCGTTAACCTTTTGCTCACCAAATATTCCGTGGAAGGTTTTCCAAAGACCAAACAAAGTCTGAACCCCAATTACCTACATGACATGTAAGTACAATTTTTATCTGAAGGAACTTTGATAGATATGAACATGAGCATTTTTTAAAAGCTTATTAAGGCAAACTCTGAGTAGTGAGGGTGATGAGGAAGGTGCTCTGAGGAACCCCTGCAGGCACCAGGAGCCTCTCCACGCTGGGCTGCAAGAGCAGGGCCAGCTCCCTCCCTCCTGGGCCCGGTATCATGAGGCCTTCTGTTGACCCCGAGCCCTCTCTACAGAGCTCCGGACCACTGGGAGAACTACCAGGAGTTGCTGAGCGGTTATTGTTAGGAAACGGGAAGTCCGCAGTCTCGACTCCCGGGGGGAGACCTTGCTATGGCTTTCTGAATCCTTCACAGGCCACAGCAGCTGCACCCTGCTGTGCATGAAGACTGGAAAGGTGTGACTACAGCACCCAAAGGCACAAAGGCACGTAAGACATGGGGCACTCAGTTCTCCCCTAACTCGGGAGACTCGCTCTCTGGCTAGCGAGTGGTATTCGGAGAATTCAGTGCACGGTATCTGCGCAGACCCATCGATCCTAGAAGTCCAGGCACTGGCTAGAGGATCCAAAAATATTTGTGGGACAAAATACCAAGGAAAGGGCCCCTGGATTATATGTTGAGTGGATAGAGGGAGGTTTCTAAAATTCCTCAGACTTAGTCCAGCCAAGCGCATGTTGGATGCTGCTGCTTGGCAGGCTGAGGTCACATGGAAGCCCCAGGCTGGATTCACAGCCCACTCCCCAACCCTCCCACCCCGAGAAGCCAGGCGCAGCAGCAGGAGGCTGAGGCAGGACTGTGACCCAGTGAGGCTGTCTAAGTTGCATGCACACACGTATTCCTTAACCAGATTTTAAAACTATAATTCTTTTTTTTTTTATAAAAGAATTATTTATTTATTTACTTTTTTTGTTACTATTTTCAATTTGACCAGAGAGAAAGGGAAAGTGAGAAAGCAAGTCACCAGGTCTGGGACTCGAACTGTGGTCAGCCATGTGGGAGTCCAGCACTTTAGCCACCATGCCACCTGCTGGTCCCTAAAACTCCAGTTCTTGATTTAAGATCAACTCAGAGGTAACACTTCTTTGTAAGTAGGCAATAACCTTGGAGAGAAATTCTCCCTCTGAGGAATAAGGAGATTTTTAAGGAAAGAAAAAAGCTAGACAGAGTTTTGGGGGGAAAAGAAAAAGGATGTGCAGTCACATTGGTGACTGTCCTGACACGGGTAGTCCGTGACCTCTCCGCCTCCCGTGAACCTTTGCACAGACACAGCCACCACGATGGATCAGTCGTACACACAGACAACACTGAGGGTGCGCAGCAGAAAACGCTCCCAGACCCCCCCACAGAGCGTTCCCGTGTGCAAACACCCCTTGCACATGAGCATCTCACGCTGCTGACTCAAAGAGCCAGCGCTCGGACTAGGTCCTCTGTGTGCTCTCAACTCGCCGCTTCTGTTACCTGCGATTACAGATTCTTTCATTTCGTTCTCAAAACACAGAGTTCGAACATCAATGGCCTGAATAGGAAGATCGCCACTTCGAAACCAGCACGAGTCGTTGGGATTGAGCAGACATCCCGAAAGAGACAGGAAGTGCCCAGTGCGATTTCGGAAGCGGACGGTGGTAGGGAATCCGTGAGAGGCATCATCGCAGTGTCTAGAATTCATTTTCAAATTCCACACTGGCGTTTGGCGTCAGCCAGCCAGTTAGCTCACTTCAAACTAGAAAGCTAATCATTGGCAAAAAGAATCATACAGGGTTCAGTAAGTGCACGGCTAGACTGCTGAGGAACTAAAAAGCTGTCAGTTTCAGGCGACATTAAAGAGCCTTGGGAGCCACAAGCGTCAATAACACATGAGGGAACACAGCCAGCCAGTCCATGTGTTATTGGACAGTCACAGGTACTAACCTCACGTACAAAGAGAGGGGACAGTGAGAGACAGCGTCTGTGCGTCGACGTTTGGCAAAATCGTGTCACTGCTCTATGAAGTCGCTCAGGCTTCCTTGTTTGCATTTTGCCCTCCAAGCTTTGTGGCCCGGAGCCCCCACGGATCTTGCACTACCACCATGGATGTGCACAAGCACCCGGGACTGCTGTGCGTGACGTCAGGGCGCCGTTCCGCACCCAGGCTCTGCAGTTTGTTTTATGGGCGAAATTCTGTCGTGACATCATATGCAGTGACATCTCAGATGGCAGTCCCAATGCCTTCAGAGATTTTTACCAGAACTGGAATGGAAAGGCGAGAACTGGGGGGAGGCTCAGCTCCCCGAAGTAATAGGAAGTCTGGTGCCTTTTCTCATGCAAGATTTTCTGGGCCAAGTCGCTCATGGACACATTAATACGGTTAGCAAATTGACTTTTTTTCCTGCTGCCTAGTTCTCTCAGTTGAGAACCTGTGCGTCCGGGTCCCCAATCTTGGTGCTGTCAATGGGGTTAGTGGCTGTGCCGTGACTGTATGACCTCTGTCTGTTGCAGGTGAACTTACAACATAGGCCCTAGCCTCAAAGGCATACGTGGGTTTCCCTAGTGTCCTCTTCATGAGTTCTTTGTGAATACAGAAAGACTGAGTCTGCCAACAATCAGCAAGAGAACAAGGTAAAGTGAATAGGATGAAAGTAACCACACGGCTGTAACATCTGGCGAACAACTGGCAAAGCCTGTCAAAATCTTCTGAGAACTTTGGTGGTATTTTTCCATACAATTACCTTTTAAATACGAGGGGAGGGGGACTTGTCCATAATTTAGCTAGAGAAGTTCCTTGCACTGGGCAGAAAAAGAAACCTTAACTGAAGACAGTAAAATGGCATGTCGGGTGCACACTGAGAGCACACCATCTGGTTCCATTTCTCCACGACTCACGGAGAGGTGAAATGACAGTCAATGCCCTCACGCCATCTTTAAAGAGGTTCGGTCAAACAAAATGTTCTTACAACTCTTAACAGCTTAAAACAAACATTTTATCTTGTTTAATTATTTAGAAACAAAATCAGTTAGGCTAAGAAATGTTTGCACAGGACTTACACGCTCTGGTCACGCTCTCATTAAAATCTGAATCTGAGAGCTACAGAACGTGATAAATTAAAAGACATACTCAAAACACCGAATTGTTACTCCCCAGGACAGCTTTCTAACTGTTATCCTTGGCATAATAGTCTTAAAGCTAAAAGTAGAATAAGTGAAGCTGTAGCCAGGACTGAACCATTTCCGTCAAGGGAACTGTAACGCATGCACTGTCCACATTGAGATCACTTTAAAATCAAAAATCTATTTCCCCAAATGGTGTGTTTGTATGTGTATGGGGGGGTCTTGTATGTGTGTGGTGTGTGTGGTGTGTGTGTGTGTGTGGTGTGTGTGTGGGGTTTGTGTGTGTGTGTGTGTGTGCATGCACACACGTGGTGTTCTGGACAGGGTCTCCCTGTCTCAGTCTCCCAAGCAGCTGGGAGCACAGGCATGCACCATAAAGCTGGCTCTTTCAGACACGATGCTGCTTAGTCGCCCACGTGGGCCAGGAGTCCCCAACTCTTCTGCCTCAGCCTCTCAGGCAGCGGGGACTACAGGCACACAGCTGCACCCGCCTTTCTGGGTGGGCTGGAATGAACCCGGGCCTCCCGTGCGGGCCCAGCCTGCCAGGCAGCCTGCCCACCCAGACTGCACTACTATGGCTGGGCCTATTTCTTCAAATGGCACTTTTTTTTTTTTCTTTTTTAACTTCTTGGTTTTACTGCTATGATGTGATTTCTTTTTTCTTCTCATCGGTGTGTGTGTGTGCGTGTGTGTGTGTGTGTGCGCATGCATTTTGGCTCTTGCTGCCTGCTAGGTCCTAGAGGAAGGAACATCAAATCTGACCACACGAAGAGATTGACCAAAAAGTTAGGGAAGCAGAAGTTTTTCTATTTCTTCCTAATGCTTCTAGTTTCAGACACTCACTGTTTAGAAAATACAGAAGTTTGCTCAGCCCAGATTTGAGGAATAAGAAAATTCATTTTGCTGATTATGACTCTAAAAAGGGATTTTTTTCCTTTAAATCATCGAAATAGCCAATTTCCCACTTCACACACACACGTTTGAGTGTGTGCATTTTTTCTTTTAAGTTTTTACCATAAGGTGCGTGCACTCCTGGGTATCATTTTAAGCGATGATTTTCAAGCTGCTGGGTCTGGGGCTTGAACCACAGTCAGCCATGTGGGAGTCCAGTGCCTTAACCACCACACCACCTGATGGCTCCAAAAGTATTATATCTTTTTCTAGCCATCTTAATATATAGTGATTATTGATAGTCTTTTGTCTTTTCCTGGACATTCAGAGAATACCATGAAACACAGATTTAAAAACCATTTGCAACCAGCAGACTGTGTGACATGGAGAGAAGAACGGGATAGACAGATGCACAGACAAATGACAGACAGTCGCAGTATTCAATACAGCTCAGCACGGGAGTCCGACAGACAGATGCGGCACTAGTTCTCGTTCATATAATGCACGAGTCCTTGGCAAAGGTTTTGGACGTGGCTGAGATGGGTTAACTGACTTTCAGTTAGTATAAAAATTTCTAGTCTAGCAAAGACACCTTGGTCATACATTGGAAGTCCTTTGATGACACTGACTGAGTTCAGGAAGTCTGTATAATCGAGCCAGAAAACTGCAGATTCCTCAGCCAGTCCTGAAAATAGAGCTCGACACAGTCGATCATCCACTCTCCTGCTAAACCTGCCTCCTGGCAATGGCCCTCCTGACATGGTTTGGGCGCTCCTGACACCTTTAGGACATCAGATCCCTAAGTCTTAGCCTGATATGCCAGGCAGCCTTAAAACCAGAAAATTTTGCCAACTGTATTCTTTTTTTTTTTTTTTTATGAAAAATCCAAAGTTTATTGCAAAAAAATATGGAACGCTTCACGAATTTGCGTGTCATCCTTGCGCAGGGGCCATGCTAATCTTCTCTGTATCGTTCCAATTTTAGTATATGTGCTGCCGAAGCGAGCACCCAACTGTATTCTTTGCAAAAACACTTTGAGATTCTCTTACTAAAGGAACTCTGAATGTCATGTTGTGTCCGATCCTTGCAAATACCGACCTAGTTGTCAATTACATATTTACATTCCACAGAGTGTTTTTGTAGAATGAAGGAAATATGCTTGGTTGACAATGACTACTGGTATTCTCCTGTCGGTCACCAACTGCAGATTCCAAATCTGAGAAGGACCCCCTCATCAGTTAATTAGCTATGGTTTACAGTCTCCTCCCCACCTGTGTCAGCTGACACTTAAGAAAAAAACAAAACTGGGGCATTTTGAGTTGAGAACCATGGGGCTGGCTTTTACCTGCAAATGCAGCTGATTGGCCTGAAGGCGACATTGGGCTCTGGCTTTAGGGCACCACGGAGGGCAGGCACCACAGGGCAAGAAGTAACGGGCTACTGGGAGTCTGAGCCCCGCGGGGAAAGCAAACGGCGTGTGCGGAAAGCATTCTGCAGCTGTGCTGCAGCGTTAGTAGTGCAGGGATCAATGTCTGACTCTTACTGGCTGCACACCCGCAGTCACAATAAGATATCTGGGGAGGCTTGGACTAGGTTGACTCTGAGATGGATTTGGGCAGCTACGGGTAACTTGATTTCCGTAATTTTCTGTGAACCAGACTGGCATCCAGCTTCAAGGGCGCCCGACTCTATCAGACCCTCAGGCATATGCGATTTTAAGGAGTGCGGCAACCTGAGTCTCCACTCATCCACTTAGGACTCAGCATGTGACAACAGATTCTCCCTAAACGTGGATGTTCCAGGATCTCGCACTCCACAGGAAGAACCCTTGAGTTTAAATTGCGGCTCAGCGGCGCAACGTCTTCCTAAGGCCCAATCTGCTCATCAGTAACACAAGACAGCATTAGGGTACCTAGGCCTTCTAGGGTGGCTGAAAGTAAGGAAATGAGCGCCCAGGATGGAGCCCAGCACACGGCAAGCCCTCGGTAAGGGTCAGCCGCGGTTACGATTTCGCCTTTTAGAGACAAACGCGGCAGTACGCCCTCTCCAGGCAACAGGCGGCTCGGGGGCATCGTGTCCCTTCACTGAAGCGGCTGGTGAGCAGACTGGGGGTCAGCAGCCCCCCACCGGACCCCAAGGCGCCGCTCAGAGAAGTATCTCCACATGCTCACATCGCTTCAGTAATTAGTAAGCAAATATTTTTTGACTATATAGTCACTTCCAATTCCTCATCTCCTATGGCCCCAGTTTCAGAAACAGAATCTAAGTTTCTTTTTCTGATAAAAATCAAGGTTAAAAAAATGAGTGATTCTGATGCTTTAAAGGGGAAGTGGGGAAAAGGCCTCCTGAAATTCACTGAAGACAGAAGCTGGGGAGGACCTGCTCGCCTTCCCGCCCTTCCACCCATCCCGCTTCCTCCTCTCTCTCCTCCTCATCGGTCTGTCTTTTTTCCAGCTATAATGAATCCCAGGTTCTTCTTGCCCTTAATGTTACCAGAAAACACAATGGACTCATTCACAAACAAAAGAGGTTCTGCAGGACAACACATGCCACAGAAGCGCGCAAGAGACAGGATTCCGGAGCAGGACTTACCCCACGCTTTAGGCTCCTGAAGCAGTGGATTTTGGGTTTGGAGGTCATGAACTCGTTGAAGCGATGGGAGAGGGGTTCCTTTTGCTGCTTGGGAGACTGGGGGCCGTTGGGAACAGCAGAGGGTGAGGCAGAGGCAGGGGGAGGAGGGGGAGGCTGATGGGGGGATGTTAAAAGGGACATAAGCTACGTGTAAGAGATGGAGCAGTGACAGAGTAAAAAATCAGAAACAAGAAGATAAGACACAAAACAAAAATAAGCATCAAATCATATTCGAAATCCAAAGCAAGTAAAACACAAACAATTAAATATTTAGGCCATGGTCCAAAAGAAAACATGGAGGGCGTGTCAAATGCAGGCCATGACGACAGGCGGAGGGTTAGTAAGTGAAGCGGCGGGACAAGAGCGAGAACTATCCAACAGGCAGCTCGTGCAGACTCTCATGCAGCTCTAGTGAGTTATTCCGAACCAGTTGAAGCCAGAAGGGAAACTATTTCTACACCACCTCAACTAGCATAGCTCGATGGGGGAAAATGAACGCCCTGAAATGCTAAGCTTGTGAAACAGCGGGACAGCCGTTGACAAGGAGACAGTGAGTCGTTCTACGGGTAACACGCTCGTGTCGCCTTGGCCTGACTCTGAGCCCCAGGTTAATGCCGTCATGCACCTACGCACCGCACCATGAAAAGAAAGCGAAACGTGGTCATGGGCACACATGCTGATGAGCTCAAGCCCACGCTATTAACCCGTGGTTACAGTTTTGATTAGATGCGTTGCTAATGTGTTACAGAACTTGGGCACTGCGTCCTCTCTGCCAGCCCAGGCAACCAGCAGTCTACGTGACTTAGGCATGAAAGGCGCGTGCAGGACGGCCGAGGGGTCAGGAATCTGTTAGTGTGGGTGACAGAACGAGTGATGATGCATCGGAGATAAGACCAAGGGCCATGGCAAAGACACCACCACCGGACAGCAATACTGTCTGACAGTCAGAGCACACTAGCTTTCTCTGCATTCGGAAACTACTCGCTTAAGAGTCTACCTTTGTAAATAAAGATACAGTCCAAATTTCCACGGTTTTATAGAACCATTGGCGCTGGGTCCAGCTGTCAGTACCTTGTTTTTTTTGATGAATGGCCATAGCTTTCCTTTGGATTTGCCCCCGAATTTGAGTTCTGGCTTGCCTTCTCCTTTGGAATTTGAAAGGCTGTTATCTGACACAGTGCGTTTCATGGGCTGGGCGTAATCCTCAAATTCGATGTCTCCGGGAGGTTCAAATCCGGATTTATAAGCTTCTATTACCAGCTGGGAATCCTGAAATCATATCAACAACAGACAAATACTAAATACCTCAAATGCAGGCAAACTCTTTTCACTCAATCATAATGGCCGCGAATAGATGATATTCTAAGGAAATTACATTGATCAACAATCGATGTTTTTGGTTCTTGTAACATTTTTATCACTAGAAAGAAGTATAATTTGTAAAGCTTTATCTCTGTTGAGATCTGACGATACTGTCAATAACCATTTTTACATTTGGAGAGAGAAATATGAGCTAATAACTGATTTGCTAAAAGTAGGAAAAAATCAGTGGGCTATGCCTACGCAGTTCTCTTGACAAATACAGTAAAACAAAAATCTAGTTCCCAACAGGTTTTTTTTTTTTTTTCCCCATCGCCACAGGGTGTGTGTGCTCACCAGAGAGAGAGAGAGATAGGGAGAGAGACGGAGGGGAAAAGTACCCCCCAACTGCGTGTGGTCACCCCTTTTTCATTGCCCCATCCTGTTGGGGTTCGGGCACACGTACTTGCTGTGTTGTCCAAGCCACTGGGGCTGGGATCTGCAATGTGGGTGGCCGGGCCAGCAGGTGGTGTGGAGGTTAAAGTGCCGGATCCCACATGGCAGACTGTGCGATTAGAGTGCTGAACCTTGCGGCTTGCAAAACACGCTGGGCACGTGTGCATGCATGCAAAATCCTGAAAGAAGAGTGGAGGAGAAGGGATTGCAACATGGCCACCCCCCCAAGGGGGTAATTTCTCACTTTTCTTCTCTCTCTCTCTCTAGTGAGCACACGTGCCCTGTAGAAAAATGAATGCAATTGGTCATGTGGCATTCAGTTCTCTTAACCACTAGGCTATGGGGTTGACTTTGTGTTGTTTTGTTTCCAAAGAATATGATGAAATTCTTCTTTTTAAAAATTAATTGTAAAAATTAGGGAGTAAGACAGACAGAGAAAGAAAAAGAGAGGGTGAGCACCCACAACTGACTAATACTGCGATTTACCCCGGCCTTCAGCCAGCCCCAGATCACGGGCATGCAGGCACCTGGGGTGCGCAGGGTGGCCCCTGGACACGAACTGGGAACCTTCCCATGTAGGGCTGTATCACAGAGCGTGACCATCAGAAGTTCTCAGAGCGATTCAGCGTTAGTAAAGGCAGAGAGGAGCCAAGCTCGCTAATTTCTTGCATCGTCGTGGTTCAAAGACGCTAAGGTACGGCTTCCTCATCCCTCCTGTGTACATCGGCTCAGTCTCTCCCACTAGAATGCAAGCTCTCTTCTGCTTCTCCACTGAGCTCCTAGGACCTAGGCAGTGCCTGTTGATACTGACGCAATGTAGACGCCCCAGTCCCCTCTCCTCCACTCTGCCCCTGGGCTTTTCCGCATGCACACACAGGAGCCCAGTGTGATTTTTTTTTTTTTTTGAGAGAGATTTTCACTGTAGGGCGCGTGCGCTTGCCAGACAGACAGAGAGAGACATAGAGACAGAAAGCGAGAAATCACCCCCCAGGGGGGATGGTCACACCGCAATCCCTTCTCCTCCATTCTCCTCTCGGGATCTTGGGCACGCACGCACACGCGCCCGGCGTGAGTTTTAAGCCACCGGGTCCGGGACATGAACCACGGTCGACTACGTGGGAGTCCAGCGACATAGCCATTACGCTAACTGCTGGTTCCCCCCAGTGTGATTTTTAAGCTG
Organism: Tupaia belangeri chinensis; assembly: GCF_000334495.1. Lineage (NCBI taxonomy): Eukaryota > Metazoa > Chordata > Mammalia > Scandentia > Tupaiidae > Tupaia > Tupaia belangeri. Next base: position 715,724 of record NW_006204024.1, on the reverse strand, counting down.
CCAGGTCCAAGACTCAAACTGGTCGGCTCTGTCGGAGTCCAACGCCTTAACCACCACCCGCTGGCCCCAACTCCACTCTGAACTTTTACACCAGCATGTGATTTAAAAACTGCAGTAAGGCTTAGCTCGCCGAAGGGGTGGGAAACAGCCAGGAGACTTCTCGCCTGTTTATCTATCTCATTCAAAGAAGTTCAGATCACTTCCTTCAAGGCCCCACTTCCTGATACGGTCCCGGCAGACGCTGGCCCAAACACGCGCATGCTCCCTGCTCGGTGGACTGTCCGCCTCCCGCCTGGTCAGTGCTGCCGCTTGTGAGTGAGCGAGTTGACTCAGGTGGGTTAGAGCAAAGAACACGGGCTTTGGAGGAAGAAGGACACACACTCTGTGGCCCCGAGCAAGGCTCTATCCCCTCTGACGGTGGGGTTCTCCTCGGGGATAGTGAGGGCCACAGGCCTGGGATGAAGTGTGTGTGGAGTAAGAGCTGAACAAGCCATTTTATAAAAATATCATCAACTTTTCTCAAAACGCACATTATTAAAAAGCTCTAATAAGAGCAGCTAAACATGGACAGGCAGAGATAGGGAGGGCTCGGTGGAAGGAAAACGACAACAAAAACATCTAAGGTCACAGCAGTAAGGCCACAGTGAGCTTTGCCAAGAATGGAATCTGCGGGAGAAGACAGACTGGAAAACACGCCTGAGACGCGGAGGGGCTGTTTGGAGAGATGAGGGGATACGCAGGGACAGACGGCGAGATTGAGAGAGCCGGCCTCTCCATTCTCAAAGACGCAGAAGGCGGAACGTTCATTCACCCACACGACAATGGTCTAGAGGAGGTACGGGGTGAGCACTCAGACCCCAGGGGAAGAGGCACCCAGACCGAGGGCCGAGTGTTGTAGGAAGGTCTGGAGTTTCCAAGGAACACATGGAGGCCACTGGGAAGAAAGCCCCAGGGGAACAGTGAGTGATGTCAGAAAGAAAAGGCAGCCCCATAGCCTAGAAGTTAAGAGAGCCGGATCCCAGATGGCTGCCTCTGGTTCGAATCCCAGACCTAGCAGCTTCAAAAGTACAAGTGCACACGCATACTCCAAAATCCCAACAGGATGGGGATGGAAAAGGGATTGTGTCTTTTCACCCCACTTGAGGGTGCTTGCTCCTGTCCCTGTCTCTGTCTCTTGGTCTCTCCCTAGTGAGTGCATGCAGCCTCCAGCAAAAATAAAGAAAAGACAGACAAACAGGAGGTGAAGGGGGGGTGGTTCCTCAGTCTCGAGTGACTTTGACTCTCCTCTGAGTGATTCACGGGCAGAGGAGGGCATGCTCTGAGTCACTTTAAAACGATCTCTCTGGCCCTCTGGTCTGTGTTAAGAATGTTTGGGGGCGGGGAGTGGGCAGCAGATGGCATAATGGTTGTGTTGCTGGACTTCCACGTGGTTCACTGCAGTTCGAGATCCGGACCCAGTGACTTGAAACTCATGCCGGGCGCGTGTGTGTGCATGCCCAAGATCCTGGGAGGAGAATGGAGGAGAAGGGACTGTGGCATGGCCATGCCCCTGGAGGTGATTTCTCACTTTCCTTCTCGCCATCTCTGTCCCTGTCTCTCTCCCTCTAGCAAGCACATATGCACTGAAGCAAAAACCTCTACAAAAAGAGAGAGAGTGTCCTGGGAGGGGGCGTGCGAGGGTGGAGAGACAGTTGGACACCTCCTGAGTGATGGTGGAGCCTCGAATCAGCAGGGCAACCATGGAGGTGCGGGAGCTGCTGGGACTCTGGCCTCTTTGCAGGGAGAGACACCGGCTGCAGCTGTAAATCCATATGGGTGTGAGACCAAGGTCCCATAATCCAGGCCACTGGGAAGATGGAGGTGCCATCGACTGAGCTGAAGGTCAAGGTGGGGATGGGAGGGATGCCGGGGGACTGGGCCAGGAAAGGCAGCAGCTCCAAGTGGACCCATATTCGAGGTACTTATTAGTCATCCAGTGGACAAGCCACTTGGCAGCTCAACACGTGAGCCTATGGCGTGGGCCGTGGGCCGACTGGAAATGGACGATTTGTAAGTCAGAATTGAGATGGAAGTTGATGCTCAAGGAATCTAAAATCTTAGAGGAGCCCTAAATCTGGAGAGCCCCAGTTAAATGACGGGGACAGACAAAGCAGCAGCAAAGGCCAATGGGACCAGAGCAGAGGGAAGATGCCACCCCAGTGTGACTTCCTGTGAAGCCGCGGCAGGAGGAGCAGGTGGGAGGCGTGTGGGGAGGGGCAGCACTGCTGAGGTCCAGGCAGATGCAGACTTAGTGTGGACCTGGGATTTGGCAACACAAACATCCTGGGTAGAAGAACTGTCAGTGATATTCGGGAAAACTAGGGTCCCATCCGGGGAGAAGTCCTTAAATCTAGGTGGCTCATGAGTCCCCAAATGAAACTGGTAAGGGAAGTCACCCCTTGGACATAACCTGTGAGACTGTCAAACGTCAAGGGAAAGAAACGTCTAAGCTTCTAATGTAAGAAGCCAAAATTGCGAGGGGCAGCCAGGGCATGGTGGTTTAGGTGGCTGACAGTGGTCTAGCTGTGGAGAGGGGAGGGGAGAAGGGAGGAGAGAGGAGGAAGGGAAAGGAGGGGGAGGGAGGGAGAGGAGACCAGCCCCCAATAACAAAACTTACATTGGGCCAGCAGGTGGCATGGTGGTTAAGGTGCTGGACTCTCACTCGGAATTTGGGGCACGCACATACATGTGTCCAGAATGTTTTTTTCAAGCCACTGGATCCAGGACTCATACCATGCTGTCGGCCATAGGGGGTCCAGCTGCCTTAACTGCCATGCCACTGACTGGCCCCCGAGCAAGAAA
>NW_006204024.1:697393-712288 GCF_000334495.1 Tupaia belangeri chinensis | reverse complement strand
CTTCCTGGGAAGCCGCGGCAGGAGGAGCAGGTGGGAGGCGTGTGGGGAGGGGCAGCACTGCTGAGGTCCAGGCAGATGCAGACTTAGTGTGGACCTGGGATTTGGCAACACAAACATCCTGGGTAGAAGAACTGTCAGTGATATTCGGGAAAACTAGGGTCCCATCCGGGGAGAAGTCCTTAAATCTAGGTGGCTCATGAGTCCCCAAATGAAACTGGTAAGGGAAGTCACCCCTTGGACATAACCTGTGAGACTGTCAAACGTCAAGGGAAAGAAACGTCTAAGCTTCTAATGTAAGAAGCCAAAATTGCGAGGGGCAGCCAGGGCATGGTGGTTTAGGTGGCTGACAGTGGTCTAGCTGTGGAGAGGGGAGGGGAGAAGGGAGGAGAGAGGAGGAAGGGAAAGGAGGGGGAGGGAGGGAGAGGAGACCAGCCCCCAATAACAAAACTTACATTGGGCCAGCAGGTGGCATGGTGGTTAAGGTGCTGGACTCTCACTCGGAATTTGGGGCACGCACATACATGTGTCCAGAGTGTTTTTTTCAAGCCACTGGATCCAGGACTCATACCATGCTGTCGGCCATAGGGGGTCCAGCTGCCTTAACTGCCATGCCACTGACTGGCCCCAGAGCAAGAAATCAAAACAAAACAAAGAAAAACCACACCTGTTACCTAGGAACTATCCCTCCTACAAATATTTACCACTTAACACATTTCGAAGTCATGCACGCTGGACAGACGAAACGCGTTTTGCTGTTTTCATTTTGTTTCTTTCACTGACAGGACTTTTGCAGAGGGCCTGTCAACCGTTCTTAGGGCAACGAGGAATCTGCATGCCGTGGCAAGGCGATCTTTCCACAGGGAAAAGAAGCCCTTCCCTGGACTCATATTTTAAGAAGTCTTTATGACCCAGAGACCTTATGTTTTATGTTATGCTTTTCTATTTAATATTTGGCTTTGCAAATTAATAAATGTTTGCAAAAGCCTGTGCTGGGATTCTGGCTGATACCTTCGTTGAGAGGGAGTAGGTTTCTAGGAAAGGAATCAAACCGATCACACGGGCCCTAAAGCAGTTTTCTGAAAAGGAGATGATTTTGTCCCCGGGGAATCCGGCACCTGGAGACACTCTGGGTCTCTACGCTGAGTGTGCAGTCGGGATCCAGCGAGCAGAGGCCAGGGACTGCTCGACCCCTGCAGTGCAGGACGGGGGATCCCCACAGCAAATACAGACTTGACCTCAAATGCCAATCATGCGTAAAAGAAACTGCACTAGAGAAAACATAGGCTTTGCCTTTTTCCAGAAATCAATCAGATCCCAGGTTGGGGAGTGACTCAGCCGCCTGACAGGAAAGCACTCCAGTGTGACAGTGGGATGTCTCAGACAAGTGACGGCCTAAACGTGCTTTCTGCACAAGTAATTAGAGGGCCAAATCCCAATCAGAGGGCTTAGGAGAAGCACGCTCAGGTGGTGTTGCCACCGCTGGAAAGAACTTGTGACCGCAGCGGGCAGCGACCCAGCACAAGAAGGCTGTGTGAGGTCGCTGGGGAAGGCGGAGGGAAGAAATGAGGGAACCGCAAGCAGCTCCTTGCAGACGAAGCCAAGGGGTGCCACTTACGTTCTTCTGGTCGATGGACTCAGCCGCCTTTACTATCCCATCCAAGCATTTCCCGATGATGGGGATCACCTGCCGGTCCACCTCAGCGTACGTCTTCATCGATTCTCCGATCTTCACGATCCTCCTCTCCTCCATCTCTTGTATTTTCTGTAACGGAAGATTTTGAATGCGATAAGTTTGGCCCCTGTTATTTCAGGAGGTTGTTTTTTGGCAGAGCTGTTACTTCTAGTAAATTCTCTAGGAGGGAAATGGGGCTAGCAGGGGAGCAACCTGGCACACGTGAGGGGGCTTCAAAGAGTCCATGGAAAAAAATGAAAGCATGAGCTTGTTTTGGAGCCCCAGACCCCCATGCACAGCTTCTTGGTAATATGCATTTCCCATGAATTTTTAAAAGGTCCCTCATACAGTCACGCACCCCCCCAGGGCGCTTCAGTCAAGGACGGGCCACGGAGATGGCAGTGGTCCCGTAAGATCCTAACAGGCTGTACCATACCCCATCTGGGTTTGTGGATGTGCACTCTCTGATGCTCACACAACAACAAAATTGCCTAGCAACGCACTCCTCAGAGCGTGTTCCTGCGGGTAAACAGCGTACGGCTGTGTTTCATAAACTGCCAGGCACCCAGAGGGACACTTCGGCAGTTCCCTTCCAGCTGCGTAACCACGCCAAGCTCAGCCGTCTGATCACCCGCGGCATCCTCTCCACTCTCATCTGCTCCTGTACCCTTGATCGGAAGCACAGAATCTGGGTAGCGGTCTCCACACGGGCCGAGGCCTAATGCGTGCTCTGGCCTTTTATGGTTTGGAAGATCGAGCCCGTAGTGGGCGTGGACACTGCGAAGTAAACATTCACTACTTTTTTTCTCCAACTACAAAGTAGTAAAAGAGTCCCCAAAGAGACTATCTTTTGTGTCTACCTTTTCTCACAGAATTTTTGACCACCTAAATAGCTGAAAGAAAAAACTATCCAAAGGAATGAACTGTCATGTGTTCAAATCCTACGACAGGATGTAGGTTGCTCCAACTCCTCAAGTCAACTTGGCACTTTTGCTTTTTAGCAAGTAGAGCATTAGTTTAAGAATCACAGTTCTAAGACTGGGGAAAAAGTTGCAGGTACAAACAGAGGAAGTCTGCAAAGGCTGTTGATTAATCTTGAGATTAAGACTACATTTCATTCTCATGCTGTGAGAAGTGGTTCAGTAAGGGGCAGCAGGTGGCGTAGTGGTTAAGGTGCTGGACTCTCACATGGTCAGCCATGGTTTGAGTCTCAGACCCGGGTGTGAAAAATCGTGTTGGGGGAACCAGCAGTTAGCGTAATGGCTGTGTCGCTGGACTCCCATGTAGTAGACCGCGGTTCATGTTCCGGACCCGGTGGCTTGAACTCACACCAGGCACGTGTGTGTGCGTGCCCAAGATTCCGAGACGAGAATGGAGGAGAAGGGATTGCGGCATGGCCATCCCCCCTGGGGGGTGATTTCTTGCTTTCTGTCTCTCTCTGTCTGTCTGGCGAGCGCACGTGCCCTATAGCAAAAACCTCTCCAAAAAAAAAGGAAAAAAAAAATCGCGTTGGGCATGTGTGTCCAAAATCCCAAGAGGAGAATGGAGGAGATGGGATTGCTGCATGGCCATTCCCCCTCGGGTGATTTCTCACTTTCCCTTTCTCTCTTGCCCTCTCTCTCTCTGGTGAGCTCTTGCACTATATAACAAAAACATAAAAAATATATAAAAAGAACTGATTGGGACCAGCAGTTAGTATAACAGCTATGTCGCTGGACTCCCACGTAGTCGACCGCGGTTCAAGTCTCGGACCTGGTGGCTTAAACTCACACCAGGCACGTGCGTGTGTGTGCCCAAGATCCCAAGAGGAGAATGGAAGAGAAGGGACTGTGGCGTGGCCATCCCCACTGGGGGGTGATTTCTCACTTTCCATCTCTCTGTCTCTCTCTCTTTTTGGCAAGCGCATGCACCCTACAGCAAAAACTTCTCCAATACATACATAAATACATACATACATACATACATACATACAGAACTGATTTAGGAGACATTGGGAATTGTATAAACACTTGGAATTCAGGTACAGCTTGTGATTCAGAAGTGACGTGTTCGGAAGCAAATCAAGCAGTGCGCTCTGAGAGCGTGCGCTCCGAGGGCGAGCGGCTTACCTGGAAGATGTTGGGTATGTGAGTATGGTAGTACTCGTGCTGCTCCTGGTTGAACTTCTGAAGGATTGAAGAGTAGTCGGCTTTGCTGTCCTCTGCCATTTGGTGACGAATCTGAGCTTGCTGTCGAGCCTGGGGAAAACATGAACACATCACAGATAAAGCCTGGAACCGCACGCGGGGGCCGAGGGCCCTACTTCACCTCGCGTGCATCTGGCAGGTGCTATTTTTAAAAGTGCTCTGAGTTTGAATTTCCTTTCCCTCAGGAACGTGCACCCTAGTTTGCCGCAGACCGCGCCGTTCTCTGCGGTGTCACCGTGGCTCGCAGTTTCTAGTCGGACACAGGCAAGCGCGGTGACTCCCTGCGATCTGCACTTGTGCTGACTCACTGTTACGCCACCCGGGGGGCCCTCGTGGGGACTTACGCTCCCATGTCTCTTTCTTTCTTTCTTTCTTTGTTTCTTGTTTTGTTTTGTTTTGAGAGATTTTTGCTATAGGGTGCCTGTACTTGTTAGAGAGACAAAAAGCGAGAGATCACCTCCCCGGGGGGAAGGGCACACTGCAATCCCTTCTTCTCTATTCGCATCTTGGGACTGTGGGCACGCACGCACACGTGCCCAGCATGAGTTTCAAGTTGCTGGGTCTGGGACTTGAACTGCAGTTGGTCACGTGGGAGTTCAGCACCTCAACCACCATGCCACCTGCTGGCCCCTCTTCCTTTTTTGAGGAGGGGGGGAAATCCATAATGTTTTTAACTTTATTTTTTAAAGAATTCTTTTATTTAACTTTATTTATTTTATTTTAATTTGACCAGACAGGAACAGAGAGAGAAAAGAGAGAGAGATGGAAAGTGAGAAAGCAAGCCGCCAGGTCCGGGACTTGAACGGCGGTCGGCCATGTGGAAGTCCAGCTCTCCCTTAACCACCACGCCACCTGCCAGCCGCCATAATTATTTAATTCAATTCTCAAAGGGGTTCATGAACTTAAGTGCACTTCCCTTAGTTTATTTCCTGAGAGAAAAAGCAGGGGTGTGGGGGGTTTGTCCCCTTTACGCCACAGTCCTCCCTCCCAGCCCTACAGCGAGTCGGGCTGGCAGGCATGGCAGCGGTGCTGGTGTGTTCAGACAGGCCCTGGACATGGCCCCACAGCTTCCAAGGCCTCCACGGGGCTCCAGCAGCAGCACCCCGCTGCCTGGGCCGCTGCCCTGGGCCCTAAACGCCCGCCGTGTTTACTGACGCAGTAGGGATGGCACCCTCTTTGTGCCTTTAATGTGATCCCCCTGTTTGGTGCCACTTTGTGTTTTACTGCATTGCTTTTCTCCCAAAAGGTCAGTAAGAAAATGAATTAAGTTTGTTTCTCTTTGCTAACTCGGTGTGGCTAATCGCAGGCAGGAAAGGGGGCGGCAACCCGGACGATCCGCACAGTCGATTTAAAGCTCTAACAACATCGTCCATGAACCCCAAAGCCTCTCGTGGCTTTGAGAGCCTGCCACGCTCTTAACCACCCAGACCTGACCACCATCATGGCGCCCACACGACTGCGACCCGCACAGCAGAGAGCGCCCCTGGCCGGGGCCTGGCCCTGTGACTCTGAACTCACACGCCAGCCAGAGACACGGTGGGGAAAGGCCACGCGCCCACGCGCCCAGAGCACCTCGGGGCGGGCTGCCCGTTTGTTCGGGGTTACCCAGTACCCTGGGAAATTGGGTGAAATGTGACAGGGACAAGAACGGGAGGGAGGAAGAAAGTGCACAGAAACCTTCAAAGGCGGACAAGGAGGACCGCGGAGGTCACTGCCCCCGTGGGGTCTCAGAACTGGACGGCTCCCACGGGTTTTTTGCGCATTTACTTATTTATCACCTCAGCGTTCTTCATTGGTTTCCTCCTCTGACTTGCAGGACCCACTTCCTCGACCGTCTGACTCACAGCTCACTGGTGGCAGGGCGGCGACAGGGCAGGCTTCCTTTACCTCCTTCCCTGTTCGCACAGACACTTCCCAACTAAGGTACGGCCCGCGACCCTGCTTCTGCGTTTCTAGGCCGTGGTCTCCCCAGACCTTTGTACCTGCTTCTCTTTTGCCTGGGCTTACTTAGCTGCCACAACGTCCTCTTTGTCGGTGGCCTGCTGACGCCCTTCCTGGCCATCTGCTCCGGCTCCCGCTGCTGGCTGTCTACTGTGAACAGTCACCTGGTCCCCAAAACACGCATCCCAAGCCACCCGAAAGCCCGTCCTTGCAACAGCAGCAGCCTCGCGTGCTTTCGGGAGCAGCCTTCCCACCTGCGTGCCTCCCATCTGTCCCCTCCAGGCCTGGCACAAAAACCCTTTTAACTCTTTCAATGACCTAGTTTTACCATTTGTCATTTGTCATGAATATAAAACAAAAGCAAAGAAGTTCCCCTATAGACCTCACGTGTCTAAAAGATTCTCTGTTTCATTCATAAGCTGTCCTGGGAAAGTCTCAGAAAAACCCAGGGGAGGTTTCTTCCTCTCTTCTGTAAAGGACAGTGGCAAGTAATAAGATAAAGAGTTCCCCCACTTATTCTGACACACAGGTCAGAGTGGCCCCGCATCACCCCCGTGTCAGTCTGTGACACACGTATGTGTACACACACGCACACGCACATGAGCAGGGGAGCTTCCTGACAGGATCCTCTCCTCCCGGCTGTGGAGCGTTTAGCCAAGGGCTGGGCCGGAGGTACCCCAGCACCATCTGCCCGAAAGTGGCTGTGCTCCCCCGCTCAGCTCTCCAGAGTCCCTGATGTTTTAGTTTTGACTATATAATTGCTTTTTAGAAAAAAAAAAAATCACCAGAGGGCATGTGTGCTCACAAGGGGTGGGAGGAGCACCCTCCAGTGGGCCACGGTCACCCCCACCCTTTCTCCACTTCGCCATCCTGACAGGATATGGGGCACGCACACGCCGACCTGGTGGGATTTAAGTCACCAGGTCCAGGACTCAAACAACTGGCCACGTGAGGTCCAGCTGCCTTAACCACTAGGCCATGGGGCCGGCCCTATGTAACTGCTTTTGTAAGCATGTTTACCCTAAGTCTCCTAACTTCCTTACCCTGTTTACGTGCGGAGATTCTGAACATAACTAGGGACCACCAGTTGCAAACATGTCTACTATCTGGCCTGGACGGTTGGCTGAGAAGGAAGAAACCCAGACAGACTTTAGAGGGAATGGGTCTACCTTGTGCGCTAAAAGAGCATTAATCTCTCTGGAAGTGGTTTTTTTTCTAATGCCAAAGCTTGGACGGAAGATTGCAAAAGTCTATTTCTACAGACTCTCTCACTCTCTGTCCAAATGCAGTCAGACACCGCTGCACCTTCAGTTCTGCAAAGCCACAGCAGGAAGGCAGGACTGTCTTCTCTCAGTCTCGGCTTCCAGCTGCTTTGAATTAATCTCCACTTCAGAATCTCAGGCCTAGGAATGTGCCATTGTTCTAACCTAGGTTGATTACGGAAAATCTATTTTTGTTTGGTAAGCTGTCATGTTTATTTTTCAAGGGAATTTCAGAGTCCTCTAAAACTAGTGTTGGGCCAGTTACTCGTTATAACAAATATGTTTAAAAAAATTTTTTTTAAGGCTTTTAAAAACCGTATCTGGAGTCGGGACCGGCATATGGCTGACCGTGGTTCAAGTCCTGGACCTGATGGCTTAAACTCACACCGGGCATGTGTGCATGCGTGCCCAAGATCCCGAGAGGAGAATAGAGGAGAAAGGATTGCGGTGTGGCCATCCCCCCAGGGGGTGACTTTTTGCTTTCTGTCTCTCTGTCTCTGTCTTTCTGGCGAGTACATGCACCCTATAGCAAAAGCCTCTCCAAAAACAAAACAAAACAAAACAAAACAAAAACAAAAAAGCCAAGATATCTGGAGTAACCGTTCGGTAGTTACATATGTTCGAGAGCATCTCCCTGGCATCTCGTGTTACATGAAGAGTACACAGTTCAGGATTTCTCATCTCTTTTTGACTTGGTCTAAAATAGTAACTACGACCTCTGAGAGGTCCAGTGCTTCCATCTAAGCCAAACCATAAGCTATTTCCTAAAATTAAATTAAATTTCCCATTCTAAGAATAAAATGCCCTGCCTCTGACATCACCCTGCCGGCAGGGCAGGAAGACATCCAGAGGGCTGGTTTGTTTTGTTCTAAGGAAGTCGGAGTCACAGAATTCAGAGGTGATGCCCTGACAAGCCCAGAGACCACAGTCGCCCGGGGCTGTAAGTCAGACACCTGTCAAGAAGGTCTAGACCACTCGTGTTACCCACCAGAAAGACTGAACTTCAACTTGAGCACTTCTTGGCAAACCCTTGGGAAGTTCCCCAAGCAAATCAAATCGTGCATACAGCACACACGGCTTGACTGTGGGTGACTCTTGACACCTTCCTTCCTCCAGTCCTTGCGGAGGTGACACCGCTCTGCCTGAAAGGCCGGAGTTGCAGCTTCTCCATAAAGAGAACGATTTCTTAGAAACGGAGCTGCAGCCCGATCCTTTACAAGCCTGATGGGTTTAAAGACAAAAACACTATGACCCATTTAGGTGGCTGAATGTAGATGACTCGCATGGCCAAAACGTGCAGCTCTTTCCTGCTTACTCAATGCTACGTTTCCCTAACACATTAGGAGGCGAGCACGCGGCTGCGTCCCCACTGTCCTACGCACAGAAGACAGGCGTGCGACGGGGAGCGCGGTGGGTGTGCTTCACATCTCTGCTCCGTGCTGCCGATGGTGTTGGACTTTTAACAAAACGAGCAACTACTGGCCAGTGCCTTTCCGCATCGGCTGGATAAATTAATATTGAGAGGAGCAGCAGGCGGTGTGGGTTAATGTGGCTGGACCCACGTAGCCGACTGAGGGGCTCAAGGCCTGTTCCAAGCAACTTGAAAGCACAGCAGTGTGTGCGCGTGCGCGTGCATGCCCCAATCCTGAGAGGAGAATGGAGGGAGAGGATGCAGAGCGGCCACCCCCCTGCGGGTTTCTCTGATGCACACATTTGCCCCAACGCAAGGCGACTGGGTCTTCGGAAAACTAATGGCATATTTTTAAACGTGTCATGACTTTTCCGATGACCCAATAAAAATAAACAAATAATGAGATGTGTCGTTTATTTTATTATTTTTAGACAGGGCCTTGCTATGTTACCCTCTTCTTGCCTCTGCCCCCAGAGTGGCTGGGACTACAGGTGCCCGGCCTAAGGGTGGGCTGGAATCGAACTCGGGCTTCCCATGTGACCTCAGCCTGCTGAGTATCAGCACCAACCAGTGTACCCTACTATAGCTGGGCCAAGAGATTTACTAAGTTTTTGAACCCAGCCTCAGACCACTTAGCACTTTACACATTGCCATTCTTTACACGATTGAGTAGGCGGCGATCAGAGCTTCTAGAAGTAATTTTTCTTTTTTTTTTTAAATTAAAAATAAATTATTTATTTAATTGTGTTTATTCATTCATTTTTTTTAAGTTTGACCAGAGAGAGACAGAGAGACAGAGAGAGAAAGTGAGAAAGCAAGCCGCCACGTCGGGAACTTGAATCGTGGTTGGCCATGTGGGAGTGTCCAGTGGCTTACCCGCCATGCCACCTGCTGGTCCCCCGAAAGTCATTTTCCTTTGTTAAGAGGCACTAGCAAACTATAAATGCCCATCTGTTATCACCAAAACTTTCGGGCAAGCACTGAGGACAATTTCACATTACCACTGGCAGCCCAAGCAATAGCAAGGCGTCCCTGGAGCAGCTGTACTTTCAATATTTTACCTCGTCATTGTCATGAGAAGACACCAGCTGTATTTTAGGCTGCATGGAAAGGGAGGCGCATCCGAGATTGTATTCCTGTTCCTCTAATAACATACCATTCCCCACTACAGATAAAATGCCTGTGACTATTAGCACTAACCGGCTCCACTTAGCCGGCAGATGGGCCTGTGGCCCCATGAGGCTGGAGGCTCGGCCCAAATCCAGCAGGCACTTGACTCTTGAGTCCACCCTCCTCAGCTACCTGAGTCTCTGACTAAACACTGCAGAGAAAACAAGTTAGCCACCTGCTTATCTAGCCCTGTCTGCAGCTTTAGTTTAGTGTTGTTGCTGTTGTTTTTGAAAGGTTTTTGCTATAGGGTGCGTGAGCTCGCCAGAAAGACTGAGAGAAATGGAGAGACAGAAAGCGAGAAGTCACCCCCCAGGGGGGATGGCCATGCTGCAATCCCTTCTCCTCCTTCTCCTCTCAGGATCTTGGGCATGCACACACACACACACACACACACACACACACACACACGCCCAGCGTGAGTTTAAGCCATGGGGTCCGGGACCTGAACCACGGTTGACTAGATGGGAGTCTGGCGACATAGCCATTGCACCAACTGCTGGTCCCTCCAGATTTAGTTTTTATTCTTGATTATAAAAATGATAAGTGCTGGGGACCAACAGTTAGCATAATGGCTATGTCTCTGGACTCCCAGGTGGTCGACCACGGTTCGCGTCCCAGACCCGGTGGCTTAAACTCACACTGGGCGCGTGTGCGTGCGTGCCCAAGATCCCAGGAGGAGAATGGAGGAGAAGGGATTGCGGCGTGGCCATTGCCCCTGGGGGGTGATTTCTCACTTTCTGTCTCTCTGTCTCTTTCTGTCTGTCTGGCGAGCGCACGTGCCCTATTGCAAAAACCTCTCCAAATAAAGGAAAAAAAAAAAAAAAGATAAGTGCTGCAGGGGATATGGTAAAAGGCAAACACTCCTGCACTGTTGGTGGGAATGTAAATTGGTCCAGCCACTGTGGAGACAATATGGAGGTTCCTCAAAGACCTTCAAATAGAACTGCCATATGATCCAGCAGTTCCACTCCTGGCTATCTACCCAAAGGACAGGAGAGTGCTCAGTCAGAAAAGCGCCTGCACAAGTATATTTATTGCAGCACTCTTCATGATTGCTAAGACATGGAAACAATCCAAATGTCCACAAACGGATGAATGGCTTGAAAAAATGCGGCACATACACTCCATGGAATACTACTCAGCCGTAAATACCAAGGCCCTGGAATTTGATAGAAAGTGGGTGAGTATGGAAGATTTGTTGTGGAATGAATCAAGTCAGGCTATGAAAGAGAGACATTGTATGTCTCCACTTAACATATACCACTGTTCACACTCCATGCTAGAGACTGAAAGACTGGAGGACATAAAGCATTAAAAATTGTTATGGACACTAGAGACAAAGTGGAAGGAGACTGTGGGAGGGGAAGAGTGCCGTAACGGAAATTTGGGGAAAAGAGTAGAGAGGTAAGATATTTGTGGGACACAGATATGGTTTATTTTCTGTGGATAAGGAAGTGTATAGTATTCTCAACTGGACCGAAGTGTATATCATGCTGGGTAAAGTCTCTACAATCTAAATGATATATAGCAATTGAATGTATAAGTAATAATAATTAAAAAAGAAAAAAATAATAAAAAATGTTTGCTGTAACTAACGCAAACTTACAGACTCCTATGGTTACAAAGTGACAGTTCTTCACCTCCCCTCTTCATAACTACCTGAGCATCCTGACTTCTCGATGTGGTCAGAGGCATGGGAAGCAGCCGTGTGTTTTCAGAGCATACAGGGGAGGTTGAGGACACTGAATGTTATTACCTATGTATTTCCCAGGTATTTTTGAGTTCAGAAAAACAGGAAATTGTTGACAGTCCCCCAGAACCCTAAGAGGTATTCTAGATCTCTCTACGATTTGTCAATAATGAGGAGTAAAACAGAATTTACCCTAGTCTTTCCCTTCAGGCTATGAAAGAGAGACATTGTATGTCTCCACTTAACATATACCACTGTTCACACTCCATGCTAGAGACTGAAAGACTGGAGGACATAAAGCATTAAAAATTGTTATGGACACTAGAGACAAAGTGGAAGGAGACTGTGGGAGGGGAAGAGTGCCGTAACGGAAATTTGGGGAAAAGAGTAGAGAGGTAAGATATTTGTGGGACACAGATATGGTTTATTTTCTGTGGATAAGGAAGTGTATAGTATTCTCAACTGGACCGAAGTGTATATCATGCTGGGTAAAGTCTCTACAATCTAAATGATATATAGCAATTGAATGTATAAGTAATAATAATTAAAAAAGAAAAAAATAATAAAAAATGTTTGCTGTAACTAACGCAAACTTACAGACTCCTATGGTTACAAAGTGACAGTTCTTCACCTCCCCTCTTCATAACTACCTGAGCATCCTGACTTCTCGATGTGGTCAGAGGCATGGGAAGCAGCCGTGTGTTTTCAGAGCATACAGGGGAGGTTGAGGACACTGAATGTTATTACCTATGTATTTCCCAGGTATTTTTGAGTTCAGAAAAACAGGAAATTGTTGACAGTCCCCCAGAACCCTAAGAGGTATTCTAGATCTCTCTACGATTTGTCAATAATGAGGAGTAAAACAGAATTTACCCTAGTCTTCCCCTAGACCCAGCAATTCCACCTCTGGAAATTCATCCTAGTAAAATAACTTTCAGTGTTTGCACAACATCTCCGTCACACTGAGGTTTTGAATAGCTAAGAGTTTCAAACGAGTGCCTGATAACTTCTCCAAAGTACATATGCTTACTTCTTTCATGAGGAAGAGAAAGAGAAACACACAGAGGGACAGACTGCACCCCCAATGGGGCCTTGATGCCACAACCCACCCAGAGCCAGCCCTGGATCATGAGTGCACACGTGACCAGAGTACTCAGGACGGTCTCTGGGTAGGAAACAGGAACCTTCCACATGGGTTGGCCTCACGGTGCATTGCCGGGCCCCAGGCCCAGTGATTCAATTGATTAAAAATTATATCGTATCCTGACAGAATAACATGTAGCCTGTTAACAAAATAATGTAAAAGAACAATTCATGGGGCTGGCAGATGGTGCAGTGGTTAAAGGTGCTGGACTCCCACAGGGTCCACTCCGGTTCAAGTCTCAGACCTGGTAGCTTGCTTTCTCATGTTCCTTTTCTCTCTCTGTCTCTCTTTGGTCAAATTAAAGTAATAATAATAAAAGTAGTAGTAACAAATGGAATTAAATAATTTTTTTTTAAAAAGAACAATTCATGATAAAGGGAAGAGGACACTATATATAATTATTTTTTAATTCTGAAAGGTTTCAAAACAGTATTTCTAGCATAATTCTTTACTGTAAAAATGAAACATTAGTAATGGTCACTCCTGAAAAGACTTAGTAAGGAATATTTAACATTGTCAAAATGATTTGTACAAGGGACAAATTCCAAAGCCAAATTCCAGAAAGAGTGAAAGTTTGAAGAGGTGTACGGCTCGCCTCTGAGGATCAGTTTAAGAAGGAACTGCAAGTCGGATGTGGCAGGAGGGACACGAACAAAGGGAAGATGAAGAAGCTCTCTGCCTGCTGCAGTGTTGCTGCAGGAAATGGCATCGTTTCAACTTCCCAGAAAGTGGTTGCATGTAGAGTAGATTTTCAAGTTCAAGACTAAGAATGCGTTAAAAAATCCCTATTCAGACAGAGGGCTGGGAGTTTTTGTTGGAGACTTCCAGGCCAGAGGCTTGCCAAAACAATGAGTCTGCCTTTGATAAATTAGAAGGGCAGCTGAAATACAAAACAGAGAAAAACTCCAAATAGGTTAACCAAAGAAGTATGCTTGAAATATTCCAGCAATTTCCTGAAGTTTTCAGTATTCTTACAACTTCCTAGGTCTAGTACTGTAGGCCACTTTGACTTGCCGTCACTGACAGAGAGAACGAGGAAGGACAGACAGCAGATGAGACCAGCATCTCAATCCCACACGGGCCATTCACTTGCTAAACAGTTTTAAGAAAAGGTCTCCCGTTTCCCTATGCCCTGGATGTCTTAGTAGGAAAGCAGAATTTGAAATACCGATTTACTTAGGGTAAGGGACTATTTCTGCTGAAGGAGGAGCAGCCAGTGCTGGTATCATTTGTGTGGCTGTTGGCACACCTCCAAGGCTGGTGAAAACACATTTGGTATGAGCTCAGAGATCTTGTGAGAACTAATTATGGGGCTGGTCCCATGGCCTACAGGTTAAGGGAGCTGGATCCCACATGGCCAACTCCAGTTGGATCCCTGCCCTGACCGCTTGAGAAGCACACCGGGAGCAGTGTGTACAAGCCGGAAGTCCTTACAGGATGGGAGAGAGGGGACTGTAGTGCAACTGTGCCCCACTGCAAGGTGTTTTCTCACTTTCCCTCTCTCTCTGACTCTCTGGCAAGTGCACGCGCCCTCTGGCAAACTGAAAATAATAATAAAGTAACAGGACCAGCAGATGGCATAATGGTTACGTTGCTGGACTCCCACACAGTCAGTCGTGGCTCGAGTCCCAGAATCAGTGGCTTGAAACTCATGCTGGGCGTATGTGCATGTGTACCAAAATCCCAAGAGGAGAATAGAGAAAGAATTGTGTGTAGCCATCCCCCCAGGGGATGATCTCTTGCTTTTTTGTCTGTTCCTTTCTGGCGAGCACACCTGCCCTATAGCAAAAAATCTCTCTAAAAATAATTAAGTAATAGGGCCGGCAGGTGGTGTGGTGATTAAGGGCACTGGACTCCCACATGGCTGACTACAGTTCGAGTCCTGGACCTGGCGGCTTGCTTTCTCACATCTTTTCTCTCTCTCACTCTGGTCAAATTAAAAAGTAAGTAAGCAAATAAATAAATAAATAAATAAGTTGAATAAAATAAATTTTAAAAGTAATAATAATAATAAGTAACAAACTGGTTTCCATGACATAGCCCACTACTCCTCCCTGATTTGTAATGCACTGTCCCTGGCTAGAGGCTTGAGTTTTTCATGATGCTAAGCTTGAACTAAGTATCTCCTCCTCTTCCCGTCTCTCCTTAATAAACAACCTCACCTCGGGACCAACAGTTAGTGTAATGACTATGTCGCTGGACTCCCATGTAGTCGACCATGGTTCGCGTCCCAGACCCGGTGGCTTAAAACTCACGCTGGGCGTGTGTGCGTGCGTGCCCAAGATCCTGAGAGGAGAATGGAGGAGAAGGGATTGTGGTGTGGCCAATCCCCTGGGAGGTGATTTCTCGCTTTCTGTCTCTCTGTCTCTCTCTGTTTGTCTGGCGAGCACACGCGCCCTATCGCAAAAACCTCCCCCCC
>NW_006204024.1:675549-696112 GCF_000334495.1 Tupaia belangeri chinensis | reverse complement strand
AGGGGGTGATTTCTCGCTTTCTGTCTCTCTGTCTGGCGAGCGCACGCGCCCTATAGTGAAAACCTCTCCAAAAATAAATAAATAAATAATAAAAAAATAAACAACCTCACCTCAGTACGTGGCACTTGTAAGGCTTTATGTAGGGCTGAACGTAGCAGCCTTGATTCTGCCTAAAAGTTAACGTCCAATGATCGCTATTCTTTGTTGCTTTGGAGTTACTGCGAAGGATAGCCAATAGTTAAAGTACTTTATAAGTGCAGTTCTAGAAAAATGGGTTTCTTGGTAGAGTAAAAATGTAGCCATGTTATACAAACCAGGGAAATAAACGAAGTATCATGCTTCTATTTCTGAAAAAATCCAGAGTGTTTGGTGTTGGGTTCATCCTTAATCTCCAAGTCACAATAGATATTTAATCAAGAATGTTTAGTACTACAAATCTTACCTTGTTATCTAGCAATAACTCAAGAGATCATGCTACAGGCCCTTCCTCCATTTTATTTTTTTACTTTTTAAGTGTATTTATAGTTATTTATTTTTAATTGTAAGAGGGCACAATGTGCTTGCTAGAGAAAAACAGACCCAGAGAGACGGGGAGGGAGAGGGACAAAGCAGGCCCAATGGCACATGGTCACACTGCAACCACTTTTCCTTCATTTCCCCATCCTGTTGTGATTTGGGGCACAGGCACGCACGCACACACACACACACCATGGTTTTTAAGCCATGGGGGACGGGATTCAAACTGTGGCTGGCCATGTAGGATCTGGCTCCCTTAACTACTAGGCTATATGACCAACCTATAAGGAGAAAATGTGTGTGTGCACCCAAGAAAGGGAGGGAGAGAGGCACCCTCAACAGGGTATAGTCACAGTGATCCCCTTCTCCTAGATCCTCAACTGGACAGGAGTTTGGGTGTGCATCTACTCCATATGTTTTCAGCTCAACATGGGACCCAGCCCTTGGTTGGCCATGCAGCTTCAAGCACTACAGTTTAGAAGGCTGTCACCTGTGCCACCAAGACCGAGCCTCTTCCTCCACTGTAACCTCAGTGTTAGTTTCATCTGTTTTATTTTTTAAGCGAGGCAATGTCTAGCAAGACTTCCTGTAACCAGAGAAAATGGCAAAGAAGCTTGTTTAGGTCCCAGGTTATGTCCTCTAAAACACAACACCTTAAGCCTGCACATACTATACAGATGGTGCAAGAATCCCTGAGCCAAGAAATTAACATGGAAATCAGCTCCACTTGTCTGGCAGAAATACCTGGCTGGCAGGATACCTCCACAGTCCTGCTTTTACAGCGATCCCAGAGAAATAGCAATCTCTGTTGAAGATGTGCTCATACAAAAGGGGAAGTAAGAATAATAAATACACAATAAAATAAACCACCATGAGAACTGACATAACAGAGAGAAGAATGATCACCACCAGAACTTGAGCTAAAAGAACAATTCGGAAAAAAATCGAAATAAAACATGAGCATTTAAAGCAATTAAGAAAATGAAAGAAGCAATGGAAAGCACAAGAAAATAAGAAGATAATAGAAATAAAGATCAGGTGTATCTGAAAAAGAAACAAATGGAACCTCTAGAAATGAAAAAATGCAGTCAATGGGAATTGAAAAACTTAGCAGATGAGATAAATGACAATAATTGAAGATAATTCATGAAGTAGCTGAGAAAGTTACAGCAGGCCAAGAAGGGCCAGCAGGTAGTGTGGTGGTTAAAGGTGTTGGATTCTCACATGGCTGACTGCAGTTTGAGTCCTGGACCTGGGAGCTTGCTTTCTCCCTTTCCCTTCCTCTCACTCTGTGGTCAAATTAAACAAATAATAATAGCAATAATAACACATGGAATTAAACAAACAATTTTTTAAAAAGCTACACAAAATGTAGTATATAGACATTTAAAAAATGGAATATATCAAAGAAAAGTTAAGATGTCTGGGGAGCAGAATAAGAAGTTCTAGTGTAAGCCCAAGAAACAACAATATTAATAACAGGTAATATTTGAGAAGCTAATGCCTGAGAGCTTCCCTGTGTTTTGAAACAAATGCTAAGTTCTTCAAGCAGAGTAAATTTAAAAAGTATATATTCTAAAATACCACAGGATTGTCACAGAACACAGAAAGTAAAGAGAAGGTCTTAATAACTAGAGAGAAAGTTAAATATCTATAAAGTAATGTAATGAATGAAACAGCAAGTTTCCAAGAGGAATAATCAACAATGGAAAATAATGGAATAATATTTTCTACATATTTTGAAGACATAATTGTCAGCCTAGAATTCTATATCTAGCTAAACTAACACACTAGAGTGAGAATAAAATAAAGACATTCCAGACCAATAAAGAGAATTTACCAGTTACAAATGCTAATGGAAAAAAAGTTAAGACAAACTATTATCTAGGAAGAAAGGAGTGAAAGTTTAAGAAGTCACAACCCTTGGTCTGCATTACCACAGGCTACAGCCATGTGATGGATGGTGAGTAACAGCTGCCTCCCTTGCATAGGAGTTGTGCTTCCGAGTCCAGTCCAGTACCCCTCTCTCCTTATTGGTCCTGATACTGAGACCTCGTGCTAAGTGCCATTTGTCATCTCACCTCAACCCACCAGCTTGACAAACATCTATCACCTGTCTAGTTTGGTAGACAAGAGTTCTGTGACTAACAGTAAGGAGGTGATTTAATACAATCCAGTAGTAAAGTCATATGGTAGGCTGGCAGGAACACTAAACTTCGAGTGAAGAAACAAGCTTCGACCTTACCCAGCTGGGCCACTCGAGGTTAATGGAAATTCAACATGTTATACCTTCCTCCTTTTTATCTATAAAATAATAGTAGAGGGGATTAAAAACCCTCTGCAAAATATAAACCTCTTTTCTAATGTAAGCTTATTGAGAAACAGAGTTTCACTTCATTGGGGTCTCCATCCTGTCAGCTGGATGTTAATATCCTTCACAAACTGTTCCCACCTCTCCTCTCCAGCCAGATCTTACGAGCCCCTGTCCTTTCAGGAAGGTCAGCAGCAGTCACGCGTCTCCCTCAGGTCCTACGTGAAGCTCTGCCCACCTCAGCAGCTCTCGCTCTAACCCATTCTTCCAGTCCCAATTCCTCCTTCAAACTTATCCCTCAAACTTCTAGTTACACAGACCGTGTACAGGTACAGGATCCCGAGCACCATCTAAGCTCCTGGTGGCGGCTGACCACGGGGCCAGGAGGTCTCATTTACAAGGCACCTTATCACCTGTTAACTGCTATAGTTGAGATGGTTTCACCACACACCCGGGTGCGCCACTTAGCCTACTCCGTCTCATTCTCCACTGACTCACGTTTTCCTCACTGTCCGGCTCATTGCGGCCCTCATCGCGCACCTGTGACGACTCTATCGGCGTTATCCCTGTTCGACACCTAGATGCCTAGAGTATTCAAAAAATACTCAACAAACAGTAGACTGCAGGGGAGGGCCTGAGGAGAAAGGAACCAGAAGGACACGAGCAGGCAAAACAGATGTGACAATCATAGCATCAACCAAGTAAGAGCAGCCCAAAAACAGGCCAACACTTGACACACATCACGTAACACTGAAACCTCACAACCAGCTCTTGCGGTACACAATCGAATCTTCATTTTACAGACAGGAAACTGACTCAGATGAAGTTAACTGCCTTACGCCTACCATTAGCAAAAGGTGGAAAGAAGATTTGAACCCACTTCTAAGTAATATCAAGATCAGAAGTAAGTTCGTGGCCATGGGCCAGGCTATTTACTGTCCGTGAAAGTAAAATACATTATTAGATGACTTGGCATATGAGAGCCGTTAGAACAGGCCGGGCACTTCGTAAGTGGTAGGCACCTGCAGCTACACACAGCTAAACACATACACACCCATACACAATGCACACAAATGTCTCAAGACATTCACTTCTATCTTCAGGTGGAGGGTACAAGAATAGTCTAGATTTTTTTTTTTTCCTCATAGGGTACATGTGCTAGCCAGAGAGACAGGGAGGGTGAGAAAGAGGAGGAAAGTGAGAAATCACCCTCCAGGGGACGACCACACTGCAATCCCTTCTCCAGTCTCCTCTTGGGATTTTGGGACATGTGCCTGGCCTGATTTTCAAGCTGCAGGGTCCAGTACTTAAACTGCATGGCTGGCCATGTGGGATTCAGTGCCCTAACCTCCACGCAATGAACCTAGCATCTTTTTTTTTTTAAAGACAGATTTTTTGCTACAGGGCACGTGCACTCTCCAGAGAGACAGAAAGCGAGAAATCTCCCGCTGGGGGGATGGTCATGCCGCAATCCCTCCTCCTCCAGTCTCCTCTCAGGATTTTGGGCACGCAAGCATACACACCCGGTGTGACTTTTAAGCAGCTGAGTCTGGGACTCGAATCATAGTTAACTTCGTGGGAGTCCAGAGACGTAACCATTACACCATCCCTAGTCCCAGGCCATAATATCTTAATTTGCTCTACTTTGCACATTAATTTACAGGCTTGTTAATAGTTATGCCTTTAGGAGTAAATAAAACTCCACAGAGATGACTTTTATGTGATAGCGAGAAACAAGAGACTTGGTGCCTTTTGGAGAAACTTTGATTTAGACATGATCTACTTATAAAAGAATAGCTATGGCAATAATATCCATTTTTTATATTGCCTTTTTAATTCTCTATTTTTTTCTTGTTTGAAATAAGAAGCATTTTATACTTTAAGAGATTAAGCTGCAGTTGCAAAATGTATTTCCTGTGTTCATACTAACCGCTTCCTCTTTTTTTAAAAAATGTGTTTTCTAAACTGTTCCAGGGAACAAATCCTTCAGACAACTAGAGTCAGACATTTCACATAAAACAGAAGCTTGGGGAAAGTACTAACCATATTAACATATTCAGTAAAGATGTCACATGAGTAGTTCCAGCAACAGCGAGGGAGAAATTTAACAGGACCGCTCCTTATACGTACAATAACTAAGGGAGTTTCTTGTGAGAGGCTGTTTCCCCAAATGGTAAGAGAACTGAACACTCACCACTCAGCAGGCTTCAGTCAGAACAGAACCGAGGTTGTCCTGCCCATGCTTCCCAGAGCCAGGGCACGGACTTCAACGAAAGAAAACGTCCTAACTACCTTTCGTGTTTCCTGAGATGATCATTCAAAGTAAATCCCTTCATTCTTGCTTAGAACGGGCACAGATTCCTCAAATGATTTCATCTTTCTGTTTAAAATATTCTATTATTTATGACACAAAAAGCACATGCACTTTTAATTATAATTTAAAGCAGAAGATCTTACCTTTTCTTGCTTCCTTCTTGGAATTCTACCTTATTTCAGAAATGACTCAACATGGACATCTATGTATTGGGTGTCAGAAAAGTCATGACATACTTTTCATGCTTGTCTATGCAAAAATGTGTCATGACTTTTCCAACAGCTCAACCGAGTTAAGAAGCTAATAACATTCCCCAGCCACGGATTTCTAGAAGTCATACTATCATACGAAAATGGAATGTGAACTCTCAAATAGACTGAGATGCTATTCAGCCCTTACGGTCAGCGTTTTAATTTAATTTAACCCTTAAAACAGTTCCTCAAATCAGGTTATATAACAACAACACATGATTAAGTTAGAAATAGGGGAACCGCTCACACTCTACAGAGAACTCTCCGGCTCGACAACTCAGAACGGCAACGAATTTAGAGGAAGAAGCCCCACTCGCTTTTGAAAGAACTGCCCATAAATTGAGACACGAGCAGTGAAAGAGTCATATAAGTCACATAAACTAGACCTATAAGAAAAAGAAAAAACTGATGGTGGAGTTTAAACAACATAACTTGAACTCAACTAACAAAGTCTGCAGCTGTTTGTAACCACTAACTGTAGTCTCTGTTAAACAATATCCTATTTTGCATTTCGAAGTTATGTAAGAGCGAACAGTCACAAGGCGAGGGCGAATTAGAGAAAGGGAATTATTCATTGCCTGACATGGATGAACTCGGTTTAATGCATGCATTTAGAAAACACTGTTCTCTCTGTTCAGAAATATTAGTTCACATTCCTTTCATTTTGATAACCTCTTCAATACCCCACTCGGCCAACCGCGGTACTCTCAGAACTGGAGATTAGGGGCGGCCTCTCAGCCGTGCCTGTCTAGCATTGCTCCTGGCCTGAAGCAGGGTGACAGACAAACTCTGATTTTAAAGTCCTTGTCACCAAAAATGCCACTTCAAAGTTTTCGGAGGGCACAGGGGAAATTTTACAATTCAGTAAACTGAGCATTTGGGAGAAAACGTAAGGCGAATTTCTCCAAGTTTAGGATCCCGCGACTAAATGTCGATATCTATGCCACCCCCAGACCTTGCCAGCGAAGAGCCAATGGCGAATGTGGGCACTCTGCAATCTAGGAATTCCATTGAGTTAATTCTTTAAAAAAGAACAAAACTATGAAGTAATCATCCCATCAGAATTCCTTTAAATCAAAAAAAAAAAAAAAAGTTTGGGATAACTCACTTAGAAGACTGTGAAAATGGAAACAGACAAATTCAGAATTTAGTTGGATGAAAACTGTACTTAGAAGCAGCAAACTAGCAGCCAAAAACAACAAAAAACTTGCTGCAAACATTTTCATAAAATAAATTAATGGTTACCTAACATTCTTTTTTTTTTTTAAAGAAGTATTTTATTTATTTATTATTATTATTTTCACATGGATTTTGCTAGAGAAAGACAGAGAGGAAGAATAGGAAAGCAAGCCACCAGGGTCCGGTACTTGAACTGCGGTTGACCGTGTGGGAATTCTAGCGCCTTAACCACCATGCCACCTGTTGGTCTTGGTTACCTAACATTCTAATTAACTTTAAAAAACAATCTCCAAACTATATCAAGCCTCAACTGTTGACTGTTACCCACTTTTCCACAAACTACCCTACAAATCCACAACAAAGAGTTGAGACCCATGAAGGGCTTAGCTGTTGGAGATGACAGTGAGGACCGTCCTCTGGGGCCAGGTCCGTACTGACGGTGCTGGCTCGCAAGGCGGCAGAGAGGCTGAGCTCTCCAGTCTCCTACGTGGGAGCCTTATAAACACGTGACTTAGAAACCCTTCCATTTCTGGTTGTCTAGGCCTTTTCTAATTGCACATCAGTATTTGAACTGAAAAAATAAAAATCTTAAAATTAAAAGATCACCCACATATTGGGGCCAGGTAGTGGTGCAGTGGTAACACAACTGGACCCATGTGGGAAAGGAGCTGGTTCGAATCCCTAGGTGGGACATTTAAATCTTCACAAAGGAAAGAAGAATTGGGCTCCTACCCAGAGCCTAAGTAATTTAGAAAATGTCAGGCATGCTTATAATGCACACTGGTCATCTCATCCAGCACAAAATGCAATATAGGACGCCCACCCTGCACTTAAGACAGCTTTGAAAACAGAGGCCCGTACTGATGCTGGAAGAAGGGCGATGGCTGAGTGACTTAGAATACAATTAGGTCATTCAATCGTGCGGAAACTGAGAGGGGAGATTTATATTAGATTCAAAGGCTGTCAGGAATCATAATGGGATATTACATCAGATAACAGTAACGGAAACATTTCCTTCATGTAGCTGGTCCTCAGTAGAGGTAAGGCTTCACAGACAACGAGGAGCTGCTGAAACAGTTAAACTGCGTGTTCTGTGAAATTACATTTCAAGTCACATTGAAAGCAAAGTAACTTAAGAATTTCCATGTTTACACACTGCTCTATAGCTTTGATGTTTATGATGCCTGGATCCAGTAATTTATCATATCCTCGGGGAAGAGGCAAATAGCATTTTCATAAAAATAACGAAATGATGCTCGCAGTATAAGGAAAAAACACTGTATCTCAGGGATATCCAAGAAGTTGAAGGCAGCAATTCCACCCAGCAGTGCCTGTCCAAAGTCCCACAATCCCCTGTGGATCCAGCAATTGCTCTTTTGCTAACTGCCAGGGATCTGAGCTGAGAGAGGAAAAGCAAAGGAAAAGCCATCCCGATCATTTCCAAACCACGAAAAGCCGGGACTCACAGAACACGGGCAACCTCAAACCCTCAGTTAGACCAACACAGAGCTAGCTTGGCAGAGAACCCTGGCCATGCCTGCTCCCCGGAGAACCCACCTTCATCATTTTAATTGTCAAAGGGCAGATGCACTCGCTAGAGAGAGAGGGAGAGAAGGGAGAGCCAGAGAGGGAGAGCACCTCCCGGCATGGTGCCGGCATGCCGCAATCCCTTTCCCTTCCGTTCTTCATCCCGTCAGGACTTGGGCACGCATGCACATGCGCAGGTGGTTCAGAGAACCACTCTAACCTAGGCCTCGGTCCTACACGTGGCATCCCGGGGACACACTCACACCCACACTTGGTATGCCTGGGACCTCACGTGTTCCTCCATGACCTGTACCTTCTTCCAAGACTGAAATGGGGAAATGATTGGAAAATTTATGATGAAATGGATATATTGTTACAAAAATAGGACCCATCAGGATCAGCCCGGAAGTGGCCAATAGAAAACTGAACGAGTAGTTAGAAACTTTCCCACAAGGATGTTTTGAAGGGTTGGAGGGTGGCATAGCAGCAGAACCCAACGCTCTGCAAGGCTGACCCACATGAGAGGTTCCGTGTTCGAGTCTGAGGACTTGCTGAGTGTGCAGGGTACAACGTGCCCACACTTTAGGACACTGAGCTGGGAGTGGGTGGGAGTGAGACCTTGTGGGGTTCTCGCTTTCTCTCAGTCATGAAAGAAATAAATAAAGTATTCAACACATTTCAAGAATAGTTCATTTCATCTTATATGTATAAGGGGTCTTCAAAAAGTCTGTGTAGCCGCCAGCAGGTGGTGTGGTGGTTAAGGCACTGGATTCCCACAGAGCCTACTGTGGTTCGAGTCCCAGACCTGGTGCCTTAAAAAAATCACTTGGGGGGCTGGCAGGTGACATGGTGTTTGAGGCGCTGGACTCCCACATGGCTTGAGTCCCAGACCTGGCGGCCTGAAAATCACAACAAATAAATAGATAAATAAATAAATGTTTTTTAAAAAGGAAGAAAGAAAAATCGCTTGGAGTGTATGGTTTGAGTCCCAGACCAGTGGCCTGAAAAATCACTCTGGGTGCATGTGTACATGCCCAAAGTCCAGAGACAAGAATGGAGGAGAAGGGACTGCAATGTGGCAACTTCCCTGGGGGCTGATTTCTCACTTTCCTTCTCTCTGTCTCTGTCTCTCTCTCGCTCTTCAGTGAGCACATGTACCCTATGGCAAAAAAAAAAAAAAAAGAAAAGAAGAGAAAAGAAAAAACTTCCATAGAAAAAGTGTATTATGAAAAAAATGTATCGATTGGGACCAGCAGTTAGCGTAATGGCTATGTCGCTGGACTCCCATGTAGTTGAAACTGAACTACAACTTTCCTTTCTGTCTGCTTTGCTTTACTTAAGAGTTTTGGAGTGTTTGCTCTTTTTTTTTTTTTTCTGAAATAATATTAAGAAACTTTAAAATTCTTATGAGAAAATGGAAGTAAGTACAAATTTGTTTTGGTGCAAAAAATTTTAAATCCATTTTTTTTTTTTGAGAGGCTTTTTGCTATAGGGCACGTGCGCTCGCCAGACAGACAGAGACAGAGAGACAGAAAGCGAGAAATCACCCCCCAGGGGGGATGGCCACGCCGCAATCCCTTCTCCTCCATTCTCCTCTCGGGATCTTGGGCACGCATGCACACGCGCCTGGCGTGAGTTTTAAGCCACCGGGTCCGGGACACAAACCGCGGTCAACTACGTGGGAGTCCAGCGACATAGCCATTACGCTAACTGCTGGCTCCCGAATTAAAGAACTCTTGAGTAAAATATTAACCAAACAAATTAATCTATATATAAAAATAAAATCCATCATAATCCAGTTGTCTGTCACAGAAACTCTAACTTAGTCCCATGTACAGAAATCGATTGATGTAGTTTACCACATCAATAAAGTAAAGGAGGCAGGAAAAATATGCAATGATATTCAGTATCAAGTCAAGCTTAAAAGAGAAAAAAGCCCTGCTGGCAAAATAGGAAAGAAAAGAAAATTCTTTAACCCAATTTAAGGCATATTAAAAGTATTTATTGTTAAGTTTCTTTCTTTTTTTCCTGAGTGTGAGAGACAGAGAGGGGAGGAAGACAGGAGTCTCCCATGGTGCCATCCCCTCCCCAGCCTGCAGGCGAGTACAGGCAGAGGGGACTTGGACCCGCGATCTCCCGTGGATCCAGCGTCACGGAGTAGCCCCGAGCACGGCACCACCAGCGGCCCGAAGATCACTCTTACTGGGATAACATCTGAACCCTCTCTTCGCAGTGGACATCAAGATAAGGAAGTTCACAATGTCAAAGTCATACCCAGCAGGATATGATAAAAAAATTCAATAAAAAGCATAAAGTTCAGAAGAGGAGAAATAAAACTATCATTTCTAGCTATAGAAAAACCCAAACTGATATGAAAAGATAGTTTAGGAAAGCATCTGACTCGAACATTGATTTCTAAAAGTCCTATCTTCTAGCCTCCCCATGAATTAAGTCCCAAAAACATAGTGTTGAGTGAAAAAAAGTAAATGGGAAGAAAATGAATGAAAGTAAGATTTTGTTTATATTAAAGTGAAAGGAGACAGAATGATAAAACACACTAATCGGCAATACATACACGGGGTAAAAAAGCTATGGCGACCAGCAAGGGGAAGAGTAAGCAAATTCAGGGTGCAGCTTACCCGTGGGGAGGGAAGAGGATGCAGGGCGCAGTGGGGACCGGGCACCAGTGAGCCCCTCGTCAAGCCCCAGCTGCAGACAAGCAGGGGTGCCTTCCCCTCTGCGCTGCGCTCTACAGACACAGCGTGCAATTCTTAAAAAGAAGGCTCCAAAAGTCACCTACCAAGGCACTAACAGTAATTGGATATTTTAAAATAATTATTTTATTTAACTTTATTTATTTATTTTAATTTGACCAGAGAGGGATAGAAAGAGAGAGAGAGAAAGTGAGAAAGCAAAGCCACCAGGTCCAGTACTCAGACCCTGGTTGGCCATGTGGGAGTCCAAGTACCCTGAGCCACCATGCCACTTACCGGTCCCAATAACTGAATTTTTAGACCCCACCCCACTTCTTTCAGTTGTTGATATTTCAGCTATTTCTACAATGAGCACTAACCATTTTTTTAAGAGAGATTTTTTGCTATAGGGTATAAGTGCTTGCCAGAGAGACAGATAGGAAGAGAGAAATCACCCCCCAGGGGGGATGGCCATGCTGCAATCCCTTCTCCTCCATTTTCTTCTCAGGATTTTGGGCATACATGCACATGACCCCGGCGTGAGTTTTAAGCCACCGAGTCTGGGACTTGAACCATGGTCGACTACATGGGAATCCAGCGACGTAATCATTACACCATTTGCTGGTCCTGATGAATAGCTTTTATAAGAAAAAGCCATAAGAGTAATTTTTTTAAAAAAATCTGTTTATTTATTTTTTTTAGATCTTTGTTTTTATTTATTTATTTAATTTGCTATAGGGCATGTGGACTCGCTGGAGAGTGACAGGGAGAGAGAAAGTGAGAAATCACACCCTGTGGGGATGGCCACACCACGATCCCTTTTCCTCCATTCTCCCAGGACTTTGGGCACATACACACACACACACACACACACACACACACACACACACACACATGGTGTGTTTTAAAAGCCACTGGGTCAAGGACCAGAACCACGTAGTTGGCCATACTGCATCCAGCTGCCTTAACCATCATTCTACTTGGCTAGCCCAAAGTCTTTTCGTTTTAATCTTTTCTTTTTTAGTCTCCAGAGAGTACACATGCTCACCAGAGAAAGACAGACAGAGAGAGAGAAAGGGAGAGGGAGAAAACACTCCCCAGGTGAGTATGGTCATGCCATAGTCCCTTCTCGTCAGTGTCTTCATCTTGTCAGGATTTGGGGCACACACGCACACGCACCTGGTGTGTTATCAAATCGCTGGGGCTGGGATTCAGACCACTGTCAGCAATGTGGGATCCAGATCACCTAACCAGTAACTTACAACCCCCTCATCTTTAAATAAGTAAAAATCATTCCGATCTTGTATTTAGAAAAATAAAATACTTGATGAAGAATTATACATTTGTGTTAAGCCTAAATGTGTCTTCCCTTGATTCCTTCCCCCTTACTCCCTGAAAAAGATGTATTTTAACATATTAAGTAATTTTAGAGAAAGGCATACTAAGTTGAGGGAACTTCAACAAGTTCATGGAAAAGCAGAATTAAAGTAAGAATTTATTTTGATGCAAAAATTGGAAATCCATGCGGCTTTACCATAATACACATTTTTCCACGGACTTTTTGAAGATGGGCTGTGGATACCTAGTCCTAAGTCATTTGGCAGAGTCTGGCAGACACTAATTCTCTGCATTTCCCAGCTACACTCCTCTCCAAACAACCTGGCAGATGGAAAGAAATCTTTGCAAACACAGGGTTCCCCCTCCTCCAAGTAGCCCCAGGCAGCAATGAATGAGTACCCTTATGTAACTGCCTAACTTTGTTTACACTGTATTTACTGATGGCTTTTACAAAAAGAAAACTCTGCTTCTAGGGAAGAAAAACATATTGAACCACAAGAAGACACAGTGCAGGCTTTATAATATTCCTCAATGCCAAGACAAGCCATTTAGAGAAAAGCTTTTGAGGGGACTTGAAAATGGAGGCCTTCCACTGCGGCCTCGCTGTTACGGGCTGACTGCATCCATCAGAAGTCGGGCCAGCAGCGAGAGGCTCCTTATCTTTTTAAAGGCAACATTATAAAGGCCACACTCTTCCAGATGGCGCCTGCTCCTGCTCTCCAGAAATGGACTTTCTCTTTGAAAAGCCATTAAGAAAGGAAGCGCATCACCCCTCAACACCCGCCGAGGAGCTACTGGTCAGGTCTCCAGGCTACGAGCCTGCTGACCGAACTCCTCAGACCCTCACACTGCAGGGTCCCCCTGCTGCAGCTCCGGGCCTCCACTGCAGCTGACACAAAATGAAAACAATCCCCTTCTGTGGCTGCATCAGAAAGGGGAAGCTGGTGGGACAGTCCAGGAGGGCAGCCTGGGGAAATGAAAGAGGGACTTGGGGACCTCAGCTCACCTTTTCCACATCTGCTTTTGTCACATTAATGTCAGCGTCCATCTTCTCGAAGTACTGCTGTGCTCGGTCAGCCTCCTTGCAATCCCGCTCGAATCGCCGTTTGCTCTACAATCAGAGAAAGATAGTGGCAAAGAAAATAATTATTTATGAAACCGTGCGACTTCCATGTGGAGATGGAATTTCATCTAAACTCCCCAGTAAGCTGTCTCTCTCCCATTGTCATTATGTCGTCATTTCTGGAAGTTATTTTTAAATCTGCATTTATTTCCATCAAGACTATCTAATCTTTGCCTTCCGTATGACATTCGGAAAAAAACACCCTACTTGAACTGTTTTGGCTCAAGAGTTTGCTTTTGATATGGTTCTAGAAACAAATTAAATTTAAATGAGAAAAATCTACAAAGAATATGTCATTAGTGTTTTGTTTGTATGCTTTTAACTTACGAATTAATTCAGATTGCAAGTAAATTCAAAAGAGAAACATCTATGAAGACAATTCTTTAGCCGTTTTCCACTCACGGATTCGAGCTGTTTCCAGCAGGTCTCTATGTGCTGCTGAGCTTTCCGTCCGTCGTGGAAGTTCTGGAAAGGGGAAGACACGCCGGTGATCAGGAACCCCCACTTGCTCACATGGACAGGAGAGAACACTCTTCCTCCATGTAAACCACCTTTGAATAACAAACATCTTCATATGCAGGCCGAAGAAGTGAGCGAATGCAATGGAGGGAAGTGAAGACAAGCACAGAGTCCCCTTTAAGACCTCCGCTACAGTAACGCGGACTTCACAGACTTACATAAACACTTGCAAAAATCACAGGAATGCTTTATTAATATAGCAATCACTGGACCAGCAGGTGGCGTGGTGGTTAAGGCACTTGATTCTCACATAACTGACCACAGTTCAAGTCCTGGACTTGGCAGTTTGAAACTCCTGCCAGACGTGTGTGTGCTTGCCCCAAATCCCAGGAGAATGGAGGGGAAGGGATTGCAGTGTGGGCGGGGGGTGGTGGGTGACTGGGGCAGGGGAAGGGTGACTGCTTACTTTCCCCCTCTCTGTCTCTTTAGTGGTGCAGAAGCCCTACGATGAAAATTCTAATCTCTATCACTTCCATCATCTTTTTAACTTGAGATATAACTCACATTCTAGGTGATTCACCAGTCTAAGATGCACGGATCCAGTAGATTTTAGTAGCGTCACCAAATGCCACCATCACCATTACCAAGGTTGGAACATTCCATCACCCTGTACCTCTTAGCCGCCACCCTCCAAACTCTCCAGTGCAGGCCAGGCCCTAGCCTCAGGCCACCCTGTACTTCCCGCCTCTGCAGACCTGCCTATTCTGGACGCTTCCTAAGGAATCACGCAGGATACGCAGACTGGGGCGGCTGGCCTAGCTGCCGTGCTCACGGTGTTCACTTAGCATGGCTCAGCGTCTGTGCTGTCACGGGTTTCAGCACGTCATTCCTTTCACTGCTGATGTCACACCAGGTGGTTGTACCACAGTATTCAGCAGCTGAAAGCCACCTGGGTTGTTCCTCATTTGGACTGCTATGGGTAATGTTGCTACAAACATTTATGTAAAAGCCTTGTACGGACAGATGTTCTTTATCTTTTTCAGTGTAAAGATGAATTCACCTTCTTGCTACCCACAAAGGCCCCGAGGCAGGCACCTGTCTGGTGTGAACCAGCAAGGACACCAGGGAGCTGGACAGACTAGGCCTCAAGGAGAATGCTAAGAGCTGAGGTCCGAGAAGATGGGGAGATTGTGAAGGGTCTTGTAGGTTTTATGACAAGCTGAAACCAGCGGATGGCTCTGAGCATAGAGGTGGTGAAGGCCCATGTATGAGGCCGATGACAGGGACTTGGACAGGTGGTAGCAGCTCAGATGCAGGTGACAGGGAGCAGGGGCAGGGTCTGGGTGTCCTGACCATCAAACCACCAGGATTCTCTGGGGCATGGGATCAGAGGTGAGATACCAAGAGGTCCTGAGTGATACCGTGGTTGTTGGTTTTAACAACTGGAAGGAGAAGGAAGGCGGAGAGGAGCGGTCTGAGGAGGGAAGTTAACGTGGCTTCAGAAGTGTTAAGGTTGGTATTTCTCTGAGACCCTCAGGTAGAGTCTAACGTGTTGGTGGATGCGTGAGTCTGAGGTCAGAGGAGTCAGCACTGAAGATCCACTTGAGACTCAGCATGGAATGGTGGTTAAGCCAGGGGACTGATGAGGTCACCTGGTGCTCTGACTCGAGCATGGCCAGGCTCGTGCTGGAAACTAAATCCCAGAGCAGCAGTGCCGGGAGGTGGGCTACCGAGAGCTGCCTCGGTCGTGAGCGGATTAATCTCCTACCTCGGGAGTTAGCTAACCCCCGTGGGCTCGTCCTAACAGCAAGCTCGCCCTCTCTCGCTTCTTGCTCTCTTGAACACGCTTGCCTTCCACGTTCTGCTGCAGGATGACACAGCCCAGGGCCCTCGCCTGGACCTTGGACTTCCCAGCCTCCAGAACTGTGAAAAACAAATCTTTGTTCTTCATAAATTACCCAGTCTCAGGTATTCTGTTATAACAACATGAAAACCTATTGCAACATCGCTGGCTTGCTCGACGTCCCAGGAATTTCACAGATCTACTCTCCACTCTGTCCTGTGTCCCTAGAGGCCGACCCACATGGGCCACATGAGTGGGCTCTCATGCCTCCTGGTTCTAATTAGATCTGCCAGAAAGGTTCTGGACGATCAGGGAGCAGGACATTGTACCTGCAGCCTCCCCAAGCTGCCAGTCGGCTGGGCCAAAGGCCCCTCTTGACACCACTAACCCCTGATGTTCTCATCTAAGGCCCTTTGCCCTTCATGGCCTGGGGGCTGTGGTAGTTTCCCACCATGACTGGCCCCAGGACACTTCACCATCCCCTCCTGCTTGTCCTGAAGGCACTTCACTGTGTGGTAAATGTCCCTTCGTTAACCACCCTCCTTCAGTGACAGGGTTGAGCGTGTTTGTTTTCCAACTGCACTGGCAGTAGGGGTGCCAGGAGGGACGAATGACAGAACTGCAGAGGTCCCCTACGTACAGCTGCAGAGCTTGTCACCTCCCCTGGTCAGGCTGACCACGGGGAAGGCCAGGGAGGCAAAACCAGATTTTTTTTTTTAAAGAACAGTGCTCCTTTATAAGAGAATGCTTTCTGGCCTCCCTCTTGAGGTTGTGTTTCATTGTTTCAAAT
Source organism: Tupaia belangeri chinensis (assembly GCF_000334495.1). Taxonomy (NCBI): domain Eukaryota; kingdom Metazoa; phylum Chordata; class Mammalia; order Scandentia; family Tupaiidae; genus Tupaia; species Tupaia belangeri. The sequence goes on along the minus strand of NW_006204024.1, from coordinate 679,768 downwards.
GCCTCCTTGCAGCAAGTTTTTCCCACCCAGTAATTTTCGGGTCTCCTTGACCCCAAGAGGAGCCACTTGGGACTTCATTATTCTTCTCTCATAATGGACATGAGGAAAAAAATAGGATGTGGAGTCTAAGGCTTGGGATAAAAAAGGAAGGATCGAGGTTGTGGAAGAACTGGGTCGGGCTAAGGGTATGGTTAGGAAAACGTTGAAATTCGGAAGACACGTGAACAGCAAGCAGGTTTTCTGAAAGCTGCAGATATGGCATCGCTTTAAAGAATGGAGGGAAGAAAAGAGGGAAATCCTCAAGGGAGAAGAGACGGGCAGACAGGGAGGCAGAAAAACAGGGGCGAATCCTGGGAGAGACAAAGGGTCCATTTCAAACCACCTGGGCTACACTGGGCTCCCGGGCGGAGGCCCCTTTCGTCCCGAAGGTCCCTGTTGGTGGCTCCGACTGCCAGACACCGAGCAGGCCGAAGGGACACCACCACTGTCCAGTCTGACTTTGAGAGCCCGAGATGGCACAAAAACAAACAGTATACCCCAGCACCGAATTCAGAGCGGCACCCGAGGTGTATAGACTCTCTCCATGCAACTGGTAAAGGATGATTTAATAAAACGAAAGCTCCCTGCTGCTAACGGGGCCAGAGGAGCACAGGCAGCCCCAGAGGTCACTGCGCCCACAGAGCTGCCTCCACTTCATCCTTAAAGGAGTCTGTCTGCCCTGAAGACAAGTCTTTAAAAACACGGGTCATACTTTGGAAGCAGTGAGGTGATTTTGATCCAACACACAGGTAGTGAACTGTCCCCACTCCTTACATGATGAGTAATGACCATGCTTCCACGGTGAGAACCGTTCCTTTCCTGGGGAGCTTTCTCCCAGAGTGCTCAGTCACCGACCCCCACTATTAAACAATGATATGAAAACCGCAACTGCGACCCTTTCATTTCACGTGGCTTAAGAAAATATCCAGTTTTGGGACCAGCAGTTAGCGTAATGGCTATGTCGCTGGACTCCCATGTAGTCGACCGCGGTTCACATCTCGGACCCGGCGGCTTAAACTCACGCTGGGCATGTGTGCATGTGTGCCCAAGATCCCGAGAGGAGAATGGAGGAAAAGGGATTGCGGCGTGACCATCCCCCCTGGGGGGTGATTTCTCGCTTTCTGTCTCTCTGTCTCTCTCTGTCTGGCGAGCGCACGTGCCCTATAGTGAAAACCTCTCCAAAAAAAAAGAAAAAGAAAAATATCCAATCTTTCATAGACAGGGTCTGCCCATAATATATTTTGCTACAACACCCCCCCAAAACTTTCTGTGCTGTGTGATGGGAATTAAGGAAGGAAGGAAAGTGCTCTGTGCACAGAGGGACCAAGCCGGGGTCGGCTGCCGGAAAAGCTATGTGAACAGTTACAAAGTAAAACAAGTAGCCCAGCTGGCCAGATGTATTTGTTGTTTATTAACAAACAATGGCAGAAAGCTTCTTCTCTGGACAGTGAGCAAGTGTGTGTCTACACAGCGTGCCTCCCAGCTCTCACTAAGGAGGAATTGTTCTCGGGACAAAGATAATAAGTACTTCTTTGGAGCCCTGGAATGAAGTCATCTTGGTTCTTTTCTTCTATCAGAAAAGAGACGGGAAATGCCATCTCTAGAGACCCAGAAAAATGCTGCCTCGCTTCTCCCGTAATAAGATGCTTTTAGCTTTTTTTACAACATTAACATAGACTTTTAAAAATACCTAATGATATCTGCGGTGACAATTACACTCATTTACTTTCATTTCAACTTTTTAGTTGTACACCAGTCTGTACAGATAAAAATCATTTTTCAAAACATTTTTTGGGAGGCCTGCAGGTGGCGGGGTGGTTAAAGGGTGCTGTGCTGGACTCCCACATGGCCGACTGCAGTTCAAGCCCTGGACCTGGAGACTTGCTTTCTCACTCTCCTCCTCTGTCTCTCAGTTTGTCCCTCTCTGATCAAATATAAATAAATATAGTAATTCTTGTTTTTTTCTTTAAAGAAAAAAAAAAACATTTTATGGGGGGGAAAAAAAAAACCTGAATGACCATGGGTATCTGAAACTAAGAAAAATAGAGAATCAATTGTATGCAAGCGATGAGTAAAAGAAAAATGACCACCACAGGGCTGGCGAGAAGAGTTTGCTATTCTACAAGAAATCAGGCCACAGGGGCCAGCAGGTGGCATAGTGGTTAAGGTGGCTGGACTCCCACATGGCTAACCGTGGTTCAAGTCCCGGACCTGGCAGCTTGCCTTTTCACTTGCATTTTCTCTCTCTCTCTCTCTCTCTCTCTCGTCAACTTCAAAATAAAGTAAAATAAAATAATAATTCTTAAAAAAAAAAAAAAAGAAAGAAATCAGGCCACAGAGAAAAAGGGAGGACACCACCCTTCCCCTTCTGCAGCTGGGTCCAACAGCTCCTCCTTTTACTAAGAATTAAAGAATTATTCTATTTAACTTCATTTACTTATTTCAATTTGACCAGAGAGGGACAGGGTGAAAGAGAGAGAGAGGGAAAGTGAGAAAGGAAGGCACCAGGCCCAGGACTCGAACTGTGATTGGCCACGTGGGGGTCCAGTGCCCTCAACCACACCACCAGCTGACTGGAACCATTTACAATTAAAAGAAAATAAACAAACAAACAAACTATGGGGGCTGGCAGATGGCATGGTGGTCAAGAGCTCTGAACCCCCACATGGCCGACCACTGTTTGAGTCCTACACCTGGTGGCTTGCTTTCTCACTTTCTCTCTCTCTGTCCCTGTCTGGTCAAATAAATAAATAAAGGTAAATAAAATTTAAGAAGCAAAATATAGCATCAGCGTGAGAATAACCATTTCAAAAAAAGGAAAAAATAATAAGTAGAAAATCACAATAAACACTCAATTGAGAGCAGTCAACCATCTGGAATTTTAAATAAAACCCAGGATCCACAGATGAAAACAAGGGAACACAAAGACTGGAAAAGGGCAAAGAAAGAAGAGGTTTCCAGAAAGCGCGTCTGTGATAAACCCTGCGACTGCCTCAGAAACCCGCAGTGTCGCGGGCTGGACACCGGCAGCTTCTAGCCTGACTCGGAGCCCCGTCTTAGCTGAACTCCGAGCACGCGCGGACGTATTCACGGGACTACACGGGGCGGCAGTGAAACCTCAGTCCTGTGTGGGTGACCTTCCTGCACCCCGACGTCCCACACCAGAAGCCAGAAGCGGTCACACCGGAACATGCATTCCGCTTTTCTTCACCAGGTTTATTTCCCCAAGTCCATTTATCGTACAGATTCTTCTCAAAGCTGGCTTCAAGTCCCCTCCGATGCCTTCTTCCCGGCGCCATGCCACCACTGAGCTTCGCCGCACACCGACTCCCTGCGGCCTAGGGTCAGGCCTGAGCGGAGGGGAGACCCGTTTCCCCCTCCTCTCTCTGCTCGCTGCTCCCGGTGTTCTCAAGTCAGCGTGTGCTGCCAGCACCCCAGCCAGCAGTGCGCCCCGGCTTCGCTCGTCTTCCTCAAGTCCCTCACCTGATCCCTCCGAGGACACAAAGCGGCCCCTTCCAACCCACAGTGAGGGGGCTCAGGCAGCGCCCAGCTGATGGGGGAAGGTCTGGGACAGGGACCCTTCCTCTGGGCTGAAAGGTCTAACTCTTCTCCAGCCTACTCCAGCCGCTCATTCACCTGCTCATTCACCCCCGGCTAACCGCCTGCGCACACGCCCTGGGGGCTGCTCCAGCCAGGAGGGAGGCTGGTGCATGAAACAGGCTGTGGCCTCCTGAGGCTCGGTAGACCCCGTGGTGAGCGAAACAGGGTGAGCAAATAAAGAAGCGGGTGTGCGTGAAGGTGGCTCTTTCAGCTAGGGAGTCTGGGAGGACATCCGAGTAGGGACGGGACTCAAACGCAGGTGTGACTGGGGACGCACCTCCAAGCAGTGGGAGAGCAGACGCAGATTCCAAGTGTGAATGGGCGTGGCCTGGTCAAGGAGGACTGAGAAGGGGACGAGGCAGCAGGAGGCAGGCCCTCGGCGTGGACGGTCTCCCCCACCAGGACCACCGTGATGAAAAGCTAGCAGAGGATTTGGGAACCAGCAGTTAGTGTAATGGCTATGTCGCTGGACTCCCACGTAGTCGACCGCGGTTCGCGTCCTGGACCCGGTGACTTAAAACTCACGCCGGGCGCGTGTGCGTGCGTGCCCAAGATCCCAAGAGGAGAATGGAGGAGAAGG
>NW_006204024.1:665210-674295 GCF_000334495.1 Tupaia belangeri chinensis | reverse complement strand
CGGGAACCAGCAGTTGGCGTAATGGCTATGTCACTGGACTCCCACGTAGTCGACCGCGGTTCGCGTCCTGGACCCGGTGACTTAAAACTCACGCCGGGCGCGTGTGCGTGCGTGCCCAAGATCCCAAGAGGAGAATGGAGGAGAAGGGATTGCGGCGTGACCATCCCCCCTGGGGGGTGATTTCTCACTTTCTGTCTCTAATGTCTCTCTCTGTCTGTCTGGCGAGCGCACGCGCCCTACAGTGAAAAATCTCTCAAAAAAAAAAAAAAAAAGCTAGCAGAGGATTTCAGGATGGAAGGAGCTTGGTCTGGTCCGCATTATTAGAGGGGTTTGAACGAGAGTGGCGGGGGGTGCAACTGGCTGAGGGAGAGCTGGTGGTGGCACGAGGGTGGAGTGGATGGCCACTGACCACAGGGCAAGCGTGGACGAGAGGACGCTGGGCAGCTCAGAGCAGAGCGATGAACACGGACTGGACTCCGTGGCCATGAGCCGTGTGAGGAGCATCCATTCAGAGCACGCACTGAAGGGAGAGCCCACACGACTGGATCACAGATAGGAGATGGGATACGAGGCAGAAGGACGTTCGAGGTGACCCTGTGATTTTGGCCAGAGCCAACACTGGTTAGACGCAAGAGCATCACAGGAGATGCAAAGCACCATCAAGGAAGTCTCCCAGGAAGAAGACTCGTTTCAGCTTACAGGGGAGAAGCAAGATCCGAGGTCGACTTTGGCCTGGTGGTTAAGGCGGCTGGATCCCACACGGCTGACCGTGCAGCCGGATCTCAGTCTGGACATACCGGTGTGTGTGTGTGTGTGTGTGTGTGTGTGTGTGCCCAAAATCCTGAAAGGAGAGAGAAATGGAGGGAAAGGGACTGTGGTGTGACCATTCCCCACTGAGGGTGGGGGGGTTCTTGATTTCCCTCTCTGTCTCTCTCCACTGAGGACATGTGCCCTCTGGCACAATTTAAATTTAAAACAAGGAAAAGGAAAGCATGAAATCAAGAAGAGAATTTAAGCGCCCTATTAAAGTGTGTTATTTCATGAATGACGAGACAGAATGTCTTCGGCTCACCGGACCAATGGTTTTGCAGGTGACAACCATAGTGGTGAGCAACCTATCCTTAACCAACAGACCACCTCTTTCACACGCTGTCTCAACACAAAGACGACGTGACAAAAAATGCCCACAGACACATTAAACCAGGCCACATTAGCGTGTGCTGGGGAAAGGGAGTCGGAAACAAATCCATCATGATTTTAATTACCTGCCGGACCAACCCCACAGTGCAGTAGTTATCGGCAGGCATCGGCAGATCCCACATGGCAGACAGTGGTTCAAATCCTGGCCCTGGAGGCTAGAAAAACACATCAGGTGCATGTGTGTGTGTAGGCGTGTGTGTGTACTCCAAACCCTCACAGGACGGGAGGCAGAGGAAGCAGGATTACAGTGCGACCGTACCCCATTGTGCTCTGGTGAGCACAAGTGCCCTGTGGAAGTTAAAAAACAACAAAAACAAAACGGAAGTCTCTGCTAAGCAGTAGCATAAAGAGAATTCCTAATTCTTGGGGCTGGCAGGTGGACTGGTGAGACCCAAGCAGAAGACAGATCACTCAAAGACAGAAAAGCTCCTTGCCTTTTCACTTAAACGCATGCAATAACATCTTCAGGAGACCGACTGTGAAAACCATCTCCTCCTTCTCCAGGCCACGAAATCGAAAATCTCTCTTGGGTTTATGTGTTCCTTCTCCAGATCTGGGCTTATCCCAGAGCACCACTCTGGAATCTCCACAGGGCTTGTGATGAGCCAGATCAGACATACGCTCCTTTTATTGTTGCTTTCCTTTATGCTAAATTTGCTCTATTTGCTGTAATCTCTTATAAAAACATTTTCTGCTGAACATGTGGGAGCCGGCCCATGCTGCAGAGCTGCCTTATGGGAAAATAAGCCCCTTTATAATGTTTATAAATAGGACCAAACTAATACCTACCTCTAAAAAGGGTAGCACAGTTTTAGCAAAGTATTGATTTTCAAACATTTGGGAAACCTCAGGAGAAAATTTAAATGGTGACCCTAAGTAATGCAGGGTGTGTTGGCACACTTAGGTTTATACCAACTGCAGGAGTCCCTGAGGTAAGGTACAACTGTTCCTCTAGAACTCTTCAGGTAATGACTGCCCCAGCGAATGTTTTGTGGGTCACGAACCATCTTTTCCACCTGCAAGGAGACGTTTTCTTATAAATCCAGCAGATGTTGGTGGACACCTCCTAGGTCCTCTTCGGGAGCTGCCAGTCTCCATGAACTCCTCCTATGTCGTTAGTCGGGATCATTGTAGACAACCGTAGACAGACATGGAGGCTGGAGCTGAACCGAACAATCTAATAATCCTTAGTAACTAGCTTCAATGTGCAAAAGTCACTAACATAGTAAGAGCGCATTTACTGTAGTCGTTATGGAGGGGCAGATCTATTACCAGCTCTGAATGGATAAGTCTGTGCATGTCCAGGGCCATCACCTCAGTGACAGCGGTGAGCTTCACCTATAACTCTGTTACAGACGACTCATCTGGGGGCCAGACAGAAGCACAGGGGACAGTGGGATGCTCTGTGAGGCTGGCCTACATGGAAAGGTTGCCAGTTCAAGCCCAGAGACTTCCCTGTGCCTTACAGGCACGCATTGTCTGTGCACCGAGGCTGGCTGAAGCTGGTAGGGGCAGGGCCAGGGTCTGCTGGAGTTCTGTTTCTCTGTCTCTCTTGCTCATGGACGAGATAAATGGATACATTTTTTAAAGGACCACTGATCTTATAAATGATCAGGGCTTTCTCAAGAACCCGAAGTCGTGTGTTTAATCATATATGTCTTGCCCTTATGTTCTCACTTCTGGGAATTAAGCTTGGGGAAACCATCTCGCATCACACAAAGCAGACAGCTATAAAAGTAAATCCCTTTGCCTTATCAGACCGATTGATTTCCCAGTGATTTCTGTTCATCTCCGGAAACCACAAGACATCCTTACATCCCCGAGACACCGTCACAGAGCATGGCTGCTCTGGCCACTTATTGGGAGTAAGAGACTGAAGACAAAGTGAAAACCTGTGACCTTGTCATGTGGGCTCTGAGTTAGGTTCACCCCAAGTCTGGCCACCGGTTCCATGATCTCAAAAGAGAAGGTGAACATCTTGCCAAAGGTACGGTTGCCCTATGTGGAGCCCATTACGAGAAGACCGTAAGAGTCCCCTCATCATGGCTTCCAGAGAGTTCGGTGTCCTGACGAGAACCGAGGTGGGCTCCGACACAAGGCAGGAAAGAACCTAACTGCGGAGCCCTTACAGGACAAGCCTCTCCTTTAAAGAACTTGCTTTTGAAAACTCAACATATGCTCCTTTCGGCCGGCACAGCCATCTTCCAGTAATTAACCAAAGTGACGAACACAAAGAAAAGAGGAGAGGCACCCTATACATGTCCTCTAGGCCTTTTAGAAAACATGGAAGGGTTCCTTTGGCAACATACGTGCGAATCTATAAGAAAGGTGATATTGGAAAGAGGAGAGGTACCCAATCTATTTTCTCTAGGCCTTTTAGAAAACATGGAGTTGTTCCTTTGGCGACATATATGCAAATCTATGAGAAAGGTGATATTGTAGACATTAAGGGAATGGGTGCTGTTCAAAAAGGAATGCCCCACAAATGTTACCATGGCAGAACTGGAAGAGTCTACAGTGTTACCCAGCATGCTGTTGGCATTGCTGTGAACAAACAAGTTAAGGGCAAGACTCTTGCCAAGAGAATCAGTGTGCGTATTGAGCATATTAAACATTCTAAGAGCAGAGATAGCTTCCTAGAACATGGGAAGGAAAATGACCAGAAAAAGAAGGAAGCCAAAGAGAAAGGGACCTGGGTTCAACTGAAGCGCCAGCCTGCTCCACCCAGAGAAGCCGCTGCATGAGAACCAATGGAAAGGAGCCCGAGCTACTGGAACCTATTCCCTATGAATTCATGGCATGATGGGTGTTAAAAAGAAACTAATCTGTGGTCTATAAATATGTTTGCCTTAATTGAGTAGAATTAGGTTCCCTCCCCGAAGCTAATTTTTATTGGGATCTAATTCATTTTGTAGTATCTCTATTCAAATTGAGTATTTTTTCACCTGAAAGATGTTAGGTGGTTTGGTTTATACAACAAATAAAACTCGGTTAGGAAAAGAAACAAAAACCAAAAAACTCAACACATGCTCACCAAAATGAGCCTACCGAGTTGTGTGTCGGGCAAACACCAGTGAGTCACAACTGTGAGTGAGCCCACGACCGTGACGTGCACACAGGCCAGGGACTGCATGCAGGGCGCTGCTTCCAGAAGCAGCAAGAGCTGTTGGGCAGTCGGAGATGTGGAGACAGAATGAAGGGCCGGTGCGCCATCATGACGTGCCCCCAAAGACGGGACAGTGGTCTCTCCCTCAACTCATTTCTCCTACTTCCTCTCACACCCATGCAAAAAAGGGAAGGAAACCTCATTTTTCGCACAGGGAGCTTTTTTTTTTTAAAAAAAAAAACAAAAACATGTTGACCCTAGTTACAGATTCTTCTATTCAAACACAGAAGCTTCTAGATAAAAACTACATTTCTATCAGTATTTCCTTTTTTTAAAAAAATGTTTTATTATTATCATAGGGCGCGTGCACGCGCCAGAAAGACAGAGACAGAGACAGAAAGCGAGAAATTACCCCCCAGGGGGGATGGCCACGCTGCAATCCCTTCTCCTCCATTCTCCTCTCAAAATCTTGGTCATGCACACACACCCGGTGTGAGTTTAAGCCACTGGGTCCGGGACTCAAACCACAGTCGGCTACATGGGAGTCCCGCAATATAGCCATTATGTCAACTGCTGGTCCCTCTATCGGTATTTTCAACTGAACCTGAACATTCTAAGTGTTATTAACTCAGTAGTCCTGTAAATTCACCCCTTCTGGCAGACAGGGCTCTGCCACGGCACCACCGGGGAGCCGTGTACGACACTAACAGGTAAGAGCACTTGAGCAGCAGCCGTGGAAGTAATACCCAGGTCTGAGTCTTTAAGAGCAGCGGGTTTTCAATGCCATCCGCCAGCTCAACATTTTCAGGAAGGTCATTTTAAACTCTCCGGACAACTGCTGTTTTGACAGATGGTTGCGAGGAGACTGGTACATGCTCCTGTTTTCTGTTACAGCCCCTGGTCCGGAAGCGTGAGTGGAAACGGGACTTTGTGCTGAGAAGCGGGATGGCTGTGAGAGTGGCCGGCTGCCCGGACCTGCTCTCCGCACTCCCGTGCACTGTGCTAGGTGGTCTGCAGCTCTCCCACAATGCTCCACAGCCGGTCTGATCGGCCCTCGGTTTACAGATTCCGAAGTGGGACCTCAAAGAGTGTTCAAGTTCTGCTGCTGAGGGGGCTGTCAGGAATCTGAGTCAGAGCTCTGGCTGCAAAATCCGTGTCGTTCCCTCTCCTCTCCCCAATGCCTAGCAGGGAGCTCTGGCTCTGGGGGCACACCACCGGTTCTGGTCCTAAGCTCCCCAGAAAGGTCTGAAGCACGCTGACAGCCTTCACGGTGGCACAGCAGAACGAGGCCTGGAACTGCCACCAGAAGACTTGGATTTGAGCTCTAGCTCTTGCTCTTTGGCCCGTTCTGCCGATAACTAACCAAAAGTGATACCGTTCTACTGCTGTTTTAGGAGCCATCCTTACAAAAATCAGTATTTACAAAGAAAGGTCAGGGTTGGGGCTGGCAGGTGGCATGGTGGTGGTGACGCTAGACTCCCACATGACCAAACGTGGTTCAAGTCTCGGACCTGGTAGCTTGCCTTTTTGCCTCCCCTTTCTCTCTTTGTCTCTTTCTGGTCAAATTAAAACCAAAATAAATAACAATAACAAATAAAGTTAAATAAATTTTAAAAGAGTCAGGGTAGCCAAAAGTAAAAGGTCAAATGTAGAAATATTGGCTACTATGCAAATATATTAAATATCTCCTTTTCCAAAGCTAATTCCCAAAGATGTGCACACTATTTAATCTGGCATCTTTTTTTTTGTTTTTTTTTTTTAAAGAATTATTTATTTAATTCCATTTGTTGTTATTGTTTTTTAATTTGACCAGAGAGAGACAGAGAAAGTTAAAGAGCAAGCCACCAGGTCCGGGACTCAAACTGCTGTCGGCCATGTGGGAATCCAGCGCCTTTAACCACCACACCACCTGCCAGCACCGAATCCAGCATACTTAAAGGTACATTAAAGAGTAACTCAATGGAAACAAAACTTACTGCAGGCATGCCCTGCCCTGAGGGATGGGCTGCCGGGTAAAACCCAGCTTCCCCACTGCCTAATGCACCCAGCTCACGTCACCCTGTTGCACCCCCGGCTCCTCAACTCATCTTGTGTCAAACACACTCCCCCTACCCCCAGCCCAGGACATTGCGAGGGTTAAATGTGAACTGCAAAAGATGTGAGCTGCTATAATCTATAAAAATGAACACTTGAGGCTAAACAACGAAATATCCAGTATTATCAGAATAATTTCTAAAATGACAGTGGATTACCCTACCACAGAATGTCATATTAAGCAGTCATTCAACATAATGGTAACTATTATGCAGATAAAAGGTTATGAGGCATTATTAAGACATCACAAATATGCACTTGTTTTCTGCTAGTCTTTTTCGTATTTTGAGAATTCACAAACCTCTAAAAATGTCATCTTAATTGAATTACAAAATGCTTCAAGAGAGCATGGTGTCTGCAGCTTCTCCCATGAGAACATCTAACTAACTCAGAGACCTGTACTTGTAATTCTCCTTACAGTGAAAGAAATGCCCTGTATTGCAAGATACTGTCTAATGTGTACCTGTCCCAGCCATAATTTACTCTATAAATTACTATAATTTCTGATTGAACAAAAGGAAAAGAATTCAAACTACAGATAGGACTGACTATAAAAAGGACCGTGAGTAAATCAGATGACTCAGGTATACCAGGGCAAAGGGGTGCAAGCACCCGCTGCGAGTAAACAAGATCTGGAGAACCAGGCTAAGACAGCTGCTGCTGCCAGTTTTTTCTCTTCTTTTTCTTTTTTTTTTATTTAAAGAAACAAAACTTTTGTTACAGGGGAGAGAAAGGGAGAGAAAAAGAGAGTGAACTCAGCTCCCAGTGCGGGGAGCGCAGAACCCGAGCTAGTAATGGCGACCATTAAAGACGAGCGCAGCAGACTCTGGCCTAGACCACAGAGGAGGCTGAAACTGCTTCCGCCAGACAGGGCCCGCTGGGCTTCTTTAGACCAAGCTGCTCCACAGCTGCAGTTGATCACAGAAGACTCCTGACTCTACGTTCCGCGTCTCCCTTCCCTCATTGCCCTCTGAAAGAATAAACCTGGGAATGGCTCAGGGCCACGGCGTTCTCTCGAGACGTCCAGCCGCCCGCTCCCCACTTTTCTCTACTTGTGTGTCTCGGTGTCTGTGTGATTGTTCTTTCCAAAGTCCACCATCCTTTTTTGCCTAGCAGGTCTCGACATCCCAGAGAGGACGGCCCCTCGTAATCCTGTCTCTTCCATTCTCCTCTTGGGACTCTGGGCACACATGGACATGTGCCTGACATGTTTTTCAAGCTGCTGGGTCCAGGACTCGAACCACGCAGCCAGCCATGTGAAACCCAGCCACCAGTTAGCCCTAAGACCGTTTCTTTTACTCTCAGTCATTTCTTGACTTCACCATGTTCACTGAGAGCCCGCCCAGTGCCACACCAGACATCACAGTGGGTACTCGGGACTCAGTGATGGACAAGAAAATCCTCGCCCTTGTGAAGCCGACACTCGTGTGCGGCGAAAGGCAGAAGGATACACAGAAACGCATAAAAGAGTAAAGCAGGGGGGGAGACAGGCAATAGAGAGGCTTTGTATTTAACAAGGTAGAAAGAAAGACCTCAATGAGAAGGGGACATTCCTGAGAAAGGAGTCAGGAGCTCTCTGGAGCAAAGGTTTCTTTCCTAGGAGACAAAAGCCGTGCAGAAGCCTTGAGGCAGGGGCATGGCAGGCCGGCGGGGCGAGGCACAGCAAAGAGGCATGTGGAGGGGGGCAGGAGGCCGTCACTCATTCCAGAAATAGCACTTTTATTTCCTACTAAGGTAAACGCACAGGATTTTTGTTTAGGGAGTTGGCTAAAACGCTGAACTAGATGAATGGAAGCAGGTCGGTCAAGACACAACAGTACTGCCCAAAAAAACAGGATGAAGATAGAAACTTCTCACAAGGTCAAGGGAAGTTCAGGAGCCAGGGATGCAGAATGACACCGCGCTAAGATCGATTATGTTTACTCTATCGCTGCCTTAGCCATTCGTGCTTCCCTCGGAACGCGGATTCTGACTCCCTGCTTTCTGTCCATCACATGAAAGGAAAAACCCGCCTTAACACAGGGTCTGGCAGAGGCTTCCTCTACCCTAATTTAGGGCTCCAGTGCGGGGTTTCCCAACCTCAACACCATAATCACTTTGGGGGCCGGGTAATTCTCTGCTGTGGGGCCGTCCTATGCATGAGGGCTGTCTAACAGCACCCCTGGCCTCTGCTCACTAGATACCTGTAGTGTTCCCCAGCTCCCATCTCCCAGAGATTGACTCTGGACAGTGACAAATGTTGCAAGATCAGGGAGCAAAACAGTGCCTGGTTGGAAACCATTGCTCTAACGTAAATAGATAAAAATTCTTCATCTCTGCTTACTGGTACGCCGTCGATGTTGCTTCCGACCGCTGCGTTGATCTCAAACCATTTTTCTCCCCTTAACCTTTAAACACATCCACAGCAACATGCTGCATATTTATAGTTAAGAAAGAACAAATTCAGTTGTCCCAAAAACCTTCCGTCCCAGGGCCTCGGTGCTCCCTGGTGAATGCTTCTCCTAGGTAATTCCTAGTCATCCATTGACTCTTGTGAGGGCCTCAGCCACTAAGTCCCTGGGAAGTTTTCCCGCAATCCTGGAGCTCAGCGTAGCTGGTACCTTTAGTATCTGTCCTCACAGCATCTGTCCTCTTACTTTGCATAATCGCAGCAAGACAATTACGATTTCCTATGTTCTCCATTTC
>NW_006204024.1:642757-665179 GCF_000334495.1 Tupaia belangeri chinensis | reverse complement strand
AGCAGGAACGAGATCTTGTTGGTTATTTATTCCCAAGGCACTAAAAAATGTTCGGTGGCATCAAATGTACGTTACAAAGTACATAAATAGCCAATTTTGGTACTTTATTACTAATACCGAATTAGTGCGCACTTCCCAAGCCAGACAGTGCGATGGTACAGACCACGGCTTAAAGATTAATCTCTCTCTCTCTCTCTCTCTCTCTTTTTTTTTTTCCAGAATAAAAAGAAACACACACACTGGAGCCAGCAGATGGCATAGTAGTTATGTCACTGGACTCCCACGTGGTCGACTGCGGTTCAAGTTCTGGACCTGGTACCTTGCTTTCTCACTTTTCCTCTCTCTCTCTGCCTATCTCTGACCAATTGGAAAATAATAATAATGATGATAATGTTTAAATAAAATAATTTTTTAGTTAAATTTTTAAAAATTTTGTTATTTTTTTAAATTTGACCAAAGAGAAACAGAGAGAGGGAAAATGAGAAAGCAAGCTGCCAGGTCCAGGACTTAAACCATGATAGGCTACGTGGGAGTCCAGCAGCTCCACCACCACACCACCTGCTGGCCTCAAAGATTAATCTCTCAGTGAAGAGACTGCAATGGTGGCAAAGGTCTGTCGGCTGCATTTGATGACAGTGACTGAACCAAGAACAGAATGGGTACAATTGAGGTCATCCTTCTGCTTTTCTGATCTTTTTTCTTTTAAGAGTTACTTATTTACTTTTATTTGTCATTATTATTATTATTAATTTGCTACAGGGCATGCACATTCACCAGAGGGACAGAGAGAAAGCAAGCCACCAGGTCCAGGACTTGAACCACAGTCAGCCCTGTGGGAGTCCAGTACCTCAACCACCATGCCACCTGCTGACCCCTATGATCTCCTAAGCAGTTATTTTATTTATTTTTAGATTTTTGCCATAGGGCATATGTACTTGCTGGAGCGAGACAGAGATGGAAGGAAAGTGAGAAATCACCTCCCAAGGGGGATGGCCATGCTGCAATCCCATTGTTTCCATTCTCCTCTCAGGATTTTTAGGAACACACGCACATGTGCCTGGTGTATTTTTCAAGCTGCCATGGCCTGGACTTGAACTGCAGAGTTGCTTATGTGGAATCCAGGGCCTTAACCATCATGCCACCTGCTGGCTTCCTAAGCACTTACTTTCTTTTTCTTTTCTTTCTTTTTTATTTTGAGAGGTTTTTGCTATAGGGCGTGTGCGCTCGCGAGAAAGACAGAAAGCAAGAAATCACCCCCCAGAGGGATGGTCACGCCGCAATCCCTTCTCCATTTTCCTCTCAGGATCCTGGGCACGCACTCACACACACCTGGTGTGAGTTTAAGCCACTGGGTCTGGGACTCGAACTGCGGTTACCTACATGGGAATCCAGCGACACAACCATTACGTCAACTGCTGGTCCCCTAAGCACTTACTTTAATACTGTTATTCCGTAAAGCACATACTGTAGCATCTTGCTTACTCTTTGTATGTCTGATTCCTCCAATATATTTAAATTCCTCAAAGGGACTCATTTGCTGGGCTTGGTAGATGAGTTCAGAGTGTCTGAGGGATCCCTGAAACTGCACTTAAAGACCAAGAAACCCCTCCTAGGAACAGGGTCCCTAATTTCTCTATGACTCCCCACTGTCTTAACGTTTTTGTTCAGTTTTAAATCTTCTATTGACCTTGGTCCACCTGTGAGGGACCGCCTTCGGGGGAGAAAAGAAGGCGGAGTTCATTACCGATTTCCTCTCCTGCTTCAGCTCCTGGACGTAGCGGGCCAAGTCCATCGTGATCTGGGAGGTCATGTTTTCCGAGATAACTTCATGCTGCCCTGCGTAGTCATTCATTTCATTCAGGGTGGAAAGGAAGGCTTTGCATGACGTGTACCTACGGACAGAACACACACAGCTCCTTTTCAAGCCGGGCTACTTCCGCTCTAACACTGCCCTACGCCGGTGAAACAGTAATTAAGACCAGGGTAATTTGCATCCACCTCCGCTGGGATCCTGGTGGTTCATCACACATAGTATGTTCTCATCAGAATGGCTCTGAGTTAATTACAACTGGAACACTTTTCATTTTGCAAAATGGAATTGCTCTATGTAATGCAACATTTGGCGTTGTTGATCCTCGGTCCAGATGTAATCCAAAATATACACACATGCCGTGTGTACTGATGTAAGGGATATTTAGATCTAAACTAACACATAATACTCCGGGCTGCCCATACTAAGACGTCTGAATTGCTGACTAAAATAGACATATTTCGTGCATGAACGAGTGGCATAACGGGGACTCCAGACACGACAAAACTAATCAGGACTCTGGAATGCATAACCGGTACTTCCCGTATTTGCTTAGATTACATTCTAAACTTGTCTTAATTAAGCAATCTGGAATGGGTCTAGTGATTCAGTGTAAGAAAAGCTCCCTGCGAATGTTTTTTATTGTTCTCGTCCCTCAGTTTTAAAACGGACACAAATGTCAATGGGAAATGCTGCTTATTTTTATAGATCTACAGTTCTTGCCCTTCTCAATCATCATCAGTGCTTATGGATAGTACCACACAATTATCAATTAGAAACATACTTGTATTCTTCTTCCTCCTTTGAGTTCTTTTTAGGTTGGTATTTCTTCGAAAGATTCCTAAAATAAAAATGCAATCATGTCATCTTATTTGGAAAGATAACTGAGAAATCAGGAATGAAAAATCAAATTAGTGCTTTCTGTTTACAAGTTAAAGAAAGATAATGTCTGCGGCTGAAATTCACTCAACTCCTTCCATCTTCCTTCCCTCACTGTCAGAGAGGGCCTCCCTGCGGGGCATGGCCATGCCACGATCCTTCCTCCTCCATTTCTCCATACCATATGAATTTGGGCCATGCATGTACATGAGTCCAGTGTTTATCAAGCTGCCAGAGCCAGGATTTGAACTCATCACCATGTGGGATCCAGCTGCCCATGCCCAGGGCTTAACCACTGTACTTCGGGGCCAGTCCTCATTCACCTTCCAGCATGTGTGGGGGTGCTCCTAGACCAAAGACATGTCTACCTCAAAGGTAGAGGCAGGAACAACAGAAATGGCCACTGCTGGTCACTGAGGTGGACAGTAAGACCCCACTTCATTCGATGGCATGTATAGGCCCCGAGTGACTACCCAATGGCTTTCACTGGCAGCACTGAAGGGAGGGCAGTTTTCTTACCGTTCCCTGTGGCCGCCCTCAGTTGGGCACTATTGTTTCAAATTCAAAGAAAACAGTGTCCAAATATTGAAATTAGAAGTCCAAGTCCCAAGGGCATGTTTCCAAGGCTCTGTGACTGCGCCACCAAAGCGCTTCCTGCGGGAAGTAGAGACTGCATTTCGAGGTGGTTCGTGCTGAGACATACAAGTAGGGGACATTTAAACGGCCTGGCTCTGCGCGCTGGCACACGCGGGCCAGCCAAGAGCTGCCCTGGCTTCCCTTCCTAATCCCATCTCCAGGTCAGGAATACAAATGCGTTTGCCTACATTCAGCGTGCTAAACGCACACGCACACTAAGAGGCAAGCGCAAGCGAGGACTCCAGCACTGGTTCCGCTGGCGGGTTCGTGAGCCTTCCCTCTAAGCTACTGTGGTTAGAGAAATGACCAACGGAAGCTTTATGGCTTCCAGTCTGTAGCAGCCATCAAAATCCTTTCGATGTTATCTCTGGAGATCTCCAGAGGGACTCAGTCTTCACTTCCTGGTGCAGTCCCTGTGGCTATTCCTCTCTGACGTAGGTACCACTATAATTTCACATTTTACCTTTATTTCTTCCATTTCCTCCAAGTCTATAGATTTGTCTAGAAAAATGTGTGACAAGTTTACGATTTTGATCACGGTGCATGTTACAGACAACGTGAAATGTTGTTTCGTCTCTAAATGTAGAGGTGATGCAAGAGGCCTTGGGCTTCAGGGAGAAGGACACCGCTCTGGGAAGCGCGAGACCGCGTGCCCGGGCACCATGACCGGGACACATCAACAAGTGGGTCTAGGATTCCGGCTCCTTGTCTCCAAGTCAGACAGTGGTTCTGAAATTCCAGGGCATTTACAATACCCAGTAGAACATCAGCTTTGCCGTTATTCAGACAACAAAGGCCTGATCACGAAACAGTTAAAAATTATAATTAGACCAAATATGAAAGAAGATACACCTACTCCAGGGCTGCTATCAGAGAGCATGCGCTCCAAGGCAGGCCGGCACGTGTTCGCTGTGATTCTGCAGACACACAGCAGGGCTCCATACAACTACATTCAGAAGAACGCGAAAAAGCAGTATTTCCTTAAAGGGTGTGCCGCAGGGCACAGATAGAGGAGGAAGGAGAAGCACTTTATGTGGAAAGTTCAGATGAGTTCTTGGAGCTAGTTCATCACAGCCGCTCCTTAAAGACATGCAAAAACAACAGCATCCCAAGTGCCGGGAACGCGAGGGAAGGGCAGGCGAGCCAGGGCCAGACCACTGCACAACCAAAGATTCTTTCCCAGACAGAGTGAGGGTGGGACGCCTGGGAGACGGGGACTGGGAAGGCTGAGGGCTACATATGAGGTGTTTTTAGTCCATGGTTTTAAATAGTAGCCATTTCCTTCTGTGAACTATAACTTACAAATTACAACCACTACTTCTAAATTCACACCTCACATCAAAATTCTTTTCTAAACTGTTATTTTAAAGGTTTATTGGGAAAAGCATTTGGCGTAATGGCTATGTTGCTGGACTCCCACGTAGTTAACCGTGGTTTGAATCCTGGACCTGGTGGCTTAAACTCAGGCTAGGTGAGTGTGTGCGTGCCCAAGATCCTGAGAAGAGAATGGAGGAGAAGGGATTGCGGTGTGGACATCCCCTTGGGGGGTGATTTCTCGCTTTCTGTCTCTCTCTCTTTCTGGCGAGCACACACACCCTATAGCAAAAACCTCTCCAAAAGAAAAAAAAAAGGTTTATTTTCCTATTAGCTTTTAGTCTTTAGCAGCTACAAAAATCACTTAAATGTTCTATCCAGCTGAAGGAACCCAGCTTGAAGAAATCCAGGTAAAGCAGGCATTCTCTAGTCTGTTTCATTAGTCAAATGCTAGGCAGGGTGGCCAGACATGGTGCGGCAGCGAAACACGATGCTCTGCGAGGCAGTTCCACAGGGGAAGGCCCCTACCCGAGTCCAGAGAACTCCCTGAGTACGCCAGGCCTGTGCTGGCCAGTGAGCCAGGCGAGGTGAGGACAGGTGCACTGTGGCGTCAGGAACCTAGCGGGGTGCTGTCTCTCTCTCTCACTCATGGAAGAAATAGTGAATAAATTTAAAAATTATTAAATCAGGGCCGGCAGGTGGCATGGTGGTTAAGGGCGCTGAACTCCCACATGGCCAACTGTGGTTTGAGTCCCAGACCTGGCAGCTTGCTTTCTCACTTTCCCTCTCTCTCTCTCTCATTCTGTCCCTCTCTGGACAAATTAATAGTAATAATAAACTCAAAAAAATTATTAAATCAGGGCCAGCAGGTGGTTAAGGCACTGACCATAGTTCGAGTCCTGGACCTGACGGAGTGGGAATCGCGCCGGGTGCGTGTGCATGCATGCCCAAAATCCCAGGAGAAGAACAGAAGAAAAGGGACTGTGGCATGGCCATCCTTCCTGGGGGGTGATTTCTCACTTTCTACCCCTGTCTTTGTCTCTCTCCAGCAAGTGCATGGCAAAAATCTTTAAAAAAAACATTCTTAGCTTTGAAAATAGCTTGGAAAAACAGGTTGGAAATACTTTGTGAGTGATACTGTATAGACTGTCAGGTTGGGAGGACAGAGTGTCAACTTCGGCAATATTAGCAAGTGTAGCACTCAAAATGCTTCTTAAAGGCACTGACAAATAATGTACTCTAAATACCGGCAGAAATCTAAGAGCTAAGGAGACCTACAAGTGAATGTCGGATTGAAGGCTATTTTATCTCGAGAAATACTACAAAAAGAGGTCCCCTTTCCCTGTCTATTCTCTGGGGACAGGCCCTCTCTTCCTATCTGTACTATTAAAAAACAAGCAGGTACACCAGCCAGTGACACAGGGTAAAGGTGGCTGGATCCCACCAGGCTGTGTGCAGTTCGAGTCTGAGACCTGTCAGCTTGAGAAACATACTGTGCACATGTGCATGTGTGCCCCAAATCCCAAAAAGAGCGAGAAATGGAGCAGAAGGGATTGCAGCGTGACCATGCCCTACGGGGGGACGGTGCTTTCTTGGTTTTCCCCTCTCCTTCTCTCTCTGGCAAGCATGTGCACCTTCAAGCAAAAAAAAGCCCCCAAAACAAAACAGGTGGTGCAGCTGTAACTCGATGCTCTGTGATGCTGGACCTCGTGATGGGGAGGTCCCGGGTTTGTGTCCTGAGGTCTCCCTGTACATGCCAGGCACATGCGCGTCCGTGATCTGGGATGGCTGGAGATGGATCATGGCACGGGGATGCTGCTGGGGCTGTCCCCTTCTCTCCCTATCTGGGGACAGTGCTGGGGCTGTCCCTCTCTCTCCCCACCTCTCTCTGATGAAAGAAATGAAAGACTTGCGTAGGAAGAAGAGAAAACAAGCAGGCAAAGGAATCACAAAAGCATCACATTTAAATTCATGAGGCCTGAGAAATCCAAAATGTCTTTACACTGTTTGCTCTTCAGAAAGATCCATTAAAAGGGGAGAGAGAAACATACATCCTTTAATAACAATGCTGGACTCAGATCTGGCTCACCCTAAGAACCATATGAGGCTTCTAAAAATGAGATGTTTGGGTCCTGTCCCAGACCCTCTGAAACAGAAAGTCCGAGGTGGGCCCAGGGGTGTTGGTGTGCTTTCTTTCTTTCTTTTTTTTAAAGGTCGCCACAATATTTTCAGATAAAGCTGGCAGCATAAAATCTGATCACACAACTGCGCTTTCCCAAGAACGAAAGGTGAAAGACCAAAGGCAGGGGAATGTGCCGTAGCAGAAAATAAACAAACCAAGACAGGAATCCAGCCTCGGTCCACATACTTCGGAGTGGTGGCGAGGGAGAGGGACGGAAGATTCTGGGAAGGCTTAAAGTGGATGCTGGCCCCGCCCTCACAGTCACAGAGGGAGGTAGTCCACAAATCCTGCATGTCAATTCGCACTCCCGAGTGGTGAGTAAGCACTCAGGGGACGGAGGCAGAAACCTCTGGAACTGAAGGACAGGCAGCAGCGGGCATGCCACAGAGGCCTCCACTTTCCTGGCAGACAGCTGAAGGCACGGGGTTCATGTGTCCTGGTCCAGGGGTTCAAATCTAACCCCTAGCTGAACCCAGCCTAGGGGTTCCCCCGGACGGAATACATCTGCAGCTAGTGGGGTGAACCCCAAAACAGAAGCTCTGCCAAAGTTTCAGGAGAGACAACCAAGCTCAGAGTCTCTAAGGCAGGCCCCTTTCCTACTCCGACTCAACATGCCCTGTCCCCAGCTCTCAGCAATCCGGCAGATCATGCAATTCTGCAGCCTGGAAGGAACTGAGAGGGGGCCAGCCATGCCAGAGAAGGAAGGAGCACGGCTAGGACAGCCCCTGCATTCCACCAGGGCAAACAGGCTCCTGGTGCTGCTCACCTTGGCCACACGTGCGGCCAGGGTCACCCCTAAACTCGACACGCTTTACTCATCACGTCCCGCCACAACCATGCAGGGCGAGGACGACAGTGACAGTTCTGCACACTTTACAGATGACAAGGCAAAGCACAGAGAGTAATTAGTCTCCAATCCCTGCTGTTAAGAGAAAGAACCATGATTACAACATGGCATTGGAGGTCTGAACCCAACCACGTCAATAAATTGCCCATGTTAAATAGAAGCAAGGTGAAAAGACATGGCAGGTAATGCCAGAGCCAGAGCCAGGGCCAGCCTGGAAGAAAACATACAAGGAAAATAAGCAAAATCAAACTCCCCAGACAAATCTAACAAAAACACAAAGCAGAGGGCTGGTCAATGGCACAGTGGTAATGAAATGCTCTGCAAGACTGACTCATGTGGGAAGGTTCTGGGTTCATATCCTGAGATCTCCCTGAATGTGCTGGGAACACATATGAGCCCGTGACCTGGGGCCGGCTGAGGCTGGAGTGGACGGTGGCATGAAGACCATATTGGGGTTACTTGTTCTCTTTCTCAGCCACAGAAGAAAGAAAGAAAGAAAGAAAGAAAAAGGTAAAGAAATCAGCAAGGCTGGCCACGAGATGTAAAAGAAGAGGGTCATTTCAGAGCAAGTGGGGAGCACGGCATGGAGGAAGCCAGCTCCCACAGGGCCGACCACGGGGTGAGACCCAGCCCCAGCTGCTCGAGGAAAGCATGCCGGGCACACGTGCCCGTGCCCAGGGTTCTGCTGGGATGGAGAAGGGGAACCGCAGTGTGGCTGGGCCCTGTCGGGGAAGAAGGGGGCTCCATTCCTCGCTCACTTTATGACACATGTGTGCCTGATTAAAACAACAAAACAGGAGGCCAGCAGGTAGCATGGTGGCTAAGGCACTGAATTCCCACATGGCCAACTGTGGTTTGAGACCCAGACCCAGCAGCTTGAAAATCACCCGGACTGCATGTGCATATGCACCCGAAAGGCCTGGAGGAGAACGAGGGAGAAGGGATTGTGGTGTGGCCATCCCCCCAGGGGGTGATTTCTCACTTTCCCTCTCTCTCTGGCAAGCGCACACACCCGCCCACAAAAAACTAAAACCAACAGACAAGAACAAAAACACATTTAGATATAATCAAAGAAAGTTCCTCTGAAATAAACAAACATAATTTCCATATAAAGGGATGTAAGAGAAACTGAAGAAGGGCCGCACGGTGGCGTAACTGGCACAGTGCTGTGGTGTGACACTGCAGCTGTATGGGGAAGCCCAGGGTTCGGATCCCAGACCCACATGCACACACTGGACCCATCTGTGATCCTGGCAGGCTGGGAGGCTGGGGGAAAGAATGCGGCATGGCAAGACCCTGTCAGAGTCCCTCTCGCTTTCAAGAAGAAATACATATACATACAGATTTAAATAGTGATTAACACCAAGGCATAGCTTGTGAAGTTTACCAAACTGCTAAGGTGAACACAAACTTCTTCACGTGTTTATACAGAAAATGCCAGGTCAACTACAAAGAGAAAGGTCTGTCTGGCCTCGCATTTTTCTACCAGAAGACAATGCAACAAGACGGTTTGGAGAGAAAGACACATGGCCAGACAACACCCAGCTGAATGGCTGCTCAATCCTCCTTGGGGGAGGTTCCTCCCCTGGCACCAGAAAACGAGCAGAGAGGCGGTGGTGGGAGGGCGGAGTTGAGCATCAATCTGCATTAACACAGAACTAAGACAAATTACCTGGGGGGCTCCTTACAGAGCCAAATCACAGGTATTATGTTCCTTATCTTTCCCAGCAGCGAGTCAATTGAGCCTGTTTAAAGTTGCAACATGAGGTCAGCCCCATGGCCTTGTGGTTGAGGGAGCTGGATCCCATGTGGCTCACTGTGGTTCAAATCCCAATCCTGGCAGTTTGAAAAACATGCCAGGTGCAGATGCGTCTGTGCCCAAAGTACCAACAAGATGGTCTAAGAATCTATTATTAAGTGCTGTTAGCAATCATTTCTCTTTATAAACTTAATTATTTACTAGGACCAGATAATGTTTTTGTGTACTTAAAACCCCCAAAGATAAGAAATGCTATTCTTTCTCCAAGCCTGTCTCGTGGCGTTCCTCTCAGGAAGTAAGTGACGTGAAGACTGAAGACTTCCGAAGTGCCCTGCCACAGAGGTTTCACGCATCTGCAGGCAGATCCGTGTCTTCCTGGCTTCCCCAGCACCTCAGTATACCCCTTGCTTTTCCACATCCTGGAGCTTGTTCCAAACATTCGCTAAAAAGATTAAATTCCTTTGTTTAAGCCTATCCATTTATTTGTTGAAAGAGAGACAGGCATGCTCAGCAGGGTCCGCGCCTCGATCCCTCCCCTCCCCTTCCCCGGCCAGCCAGGATCGCAGGCATGTGGGCATTCACAGCCAGTTCAGGTTGACTCGGGAACTGAACCACAGCTCCCCGGGAAGCAGTGCCGAGTCCGGATCTCACACCTGTACCCTGCTGATGTGCTCCTACATTTCCTGAGCACCTGCTCTGTGCCTGGCACTGTCCCACGCTGTTGGGATACTTCAGGGAACACGACAATGATCACTGCTCTTAAGGGACTGTGGTGACTTTGACCACAGTGGTAGCGGTGGAGGTGGAAAGAACTGGTGGGCTGCCAGGATTTCCTGACGGCCTGGATGGGGTGGTGTGAGAGAAGGGGAGCCCCCGACAACGGGGGTGGTTTCTGACCTAGGCCAGGAAGGACGCAGCTGCCTCTGTGAGTGGGGAGTGGGGCCGTGGGAGTGCAGAGATCAGTGGTCCAGTTCCAGACTTGTTATGTTTCGGGTGTTTTTAGACAAGGGGAGATTTGAGCAACCGCTTCGTGAGTTCAGGGGAGGAGTCTGGCTGGGAGATGCACCTCTGGGAGTCGCTGCCATGCTGGTCTACCTGGAGCCATGGCACAGGAGATCACTGAGACAGGGCAGACGGAGAGAGAAAAGGACCTAGAACGCGGGGGGAGCCAGCATCGTGAGCCAGCTGGGGGGGGAGAACTGTGTGGGGAAGTGGGGAGGCGTTCCCGTGAGGCAGGACGGGCACCAGGAGATGGTGCCGACGCTGCTGTGTAGCCCGTTTCTACAGGAAGACATTTTACGCCATCGGCATGAGCAAACCTGTTCTAGTCTTACTATCTGTTTGAAAAGCCTTAAGGTCTGGTGAGACTGATAAGCACTGGATGGGCCCTAGATCTGGATCCTCCAGTCGTCGAAATCATTCTGTGGAGCAATGTTCTGCATTTATTTACTCAGTGGAAACAAAACTTTTCATTCATAAATATATTCCACACAGACCACTCAGATGCTTATTTGAACAACCAATCTGTGAAAACCTGCATTCTTCTTTTTTAAGTCGCCAGCGTGCGTGTGCACTCACCAGAGAGAGGCAGACGGTGAGCGAACACCTTCCACGGGGAACAGTCACCACGGCCCTCTCCTCCCTTCCTCCCTCCCTCCTTTTTGGATTCTGGGCATGTGCGCACATGTGCTTGGCATGTTCAAGCCACCGCATCCAAGCCTGGAACTGAAGGTCGGCCACGTGGGATTCGGCTGCCTTAACCACCATGCCACCGGCTGGCCTGAGCCTACATTCTTTCCATGACACGTGACCTACCCCTTATGCCGAGGCTATCTGGATCAAAACAAAACATTTGTGGACTGAAATCTGTCTAGATCTTGAACAAGTCTCGAAACAGCATGCACGAACCAATTCAACTACACACCAGGAAACCATTCCAGGTCGAGATGCCACTGAATTTAAGCTTATCGATGACTTTGAAAGGTTTTCTATAAAAGCACAGATGCACTGGATAACCTCATCACTGTAGATTTAAGGAGATCTGAAGTACTTGTTTTTATTTAATAATTTTTTTTTAAGTTTTATTTATCTTCTCCATGAGCAAGGAAGAGAGAGATGGGGGTGGGAGGCCAATACCCCCAGCAGGGTCACATCACACCATGCTCCGCTCATGCCAGCCCTCCAGCTAGCCCGGGCCTGGAGCCCATGGGCCCAGCATATTTTAGGACCCAACCCGCAGTCAGCCACGTGGCTCCCAGCACTGCAGATCAGTACACCCCTGTCTGCCACCAGGGCTGGGCCCCAACACACTGCTAACATCCACAAGATCAGGCTGGACCTGTGGCCTCGTGGGTAAGGGAGCCAGATCCCCCACATGGTCTACATGCAGCTGGAGTCTCAGTCTTGGTGGCTTGAAAAACATGTAGGGTGCGTGTGCACACATGCCCCAAATCCCAGCAAGACAGAGAAATGGAGGAGAAGGGATTGTGGCATGACCACGCCCCATTGGGGCTGCTTCCTCCTTCTCCCTATCTTCAGTGAGCACATGCACCATCTAACAATTAAAAAACATCAACAATAGGGACCAGCAGTTGGCGTAATGGCTATGTCACTGGACTCCCATGTAGACGACTGCAGTTTGAGTCCTAGACACCTGGTGGCTTAAACTCACGCCGGGTGCATGTGCGTGTGCGTGTGTGCCCAAGATCCCGAGAGGAGAATGGAGAAGGGACTGTGGCATGCCATCCCCCCTGGGGGGTGATTTCTCACTTTCTGTGTCTCTGTCTTTCTGGCGAGTGCATGCACCCTGTGGCAAAAACCTCTCAAAAAAAAAAAGAAAGAAAAATCAACAATCAACAAGGGGCTGGCAGGTGGCATGGTGGTTAAGGTGTTGGACTCCCATATGGCGAACCATGGTTCAAGTCCTGGACCTGGCAGCTGGCTTTCTTGCTCTCCCTCTTTCTCTGCCTCTGTCTCTCTCTGCTCAAATTGAATGCTACGGCTAATGATAAGAAATAAAATGAAATAATTAAAAAATATCAACAATAAAAAATCAAGTCTAAAAGTAGAAACTTAGTTTTTGTTTTTACTGCTCTATAAAAATTAACTTATTTATGTAAAACAATAGCTTCTGTTGAAATGACCTTACATAACAAACTATTAAAAGGATTATACATTTGCACTACAGAATGAAAACATAACTTCTCCTTATATATATTTTGCAGCCAGAACTTACCTGAGTTGCTTTGCATAGCTGAGTTCGATCTCTGTTCTTTCCTTTACAAATTTGATGTATTTCTCAAGAATATCAATTCCCCACTGTGTGTGTTTTTCTAAGTTGTCAAACTGATCCTGTTTAAAAAAAAAACAGAGAGAGTGTCTAGTCTTTCTCTGTGATTAACATAATTTCAATGTGCTGTTCTCATAACAATATAGGCTAAGCAGAAAGTAGCACTAACATTTTCCATGTTTATCCTCGGGTGCTTTTTGTTAAGCAGGTTTTATATCAACATTACCAAATTTGGGTTGAAAACTGCCCAGGGAACTGATCTCTGCCCCATTCATTCATGGTTCCGACCCTTTCAGAAGCATGGTTTTTTGGATAAAATTAACATCCCAATGAACAGGAAAAATATCTTTCCTACATGCCCCAAACTTACAGGTGGAACACACACACACACACAAACACACACACACGCGCGCACACACACGCACACACACACACACGCGCGTTCAGTCACACTATTAGCTCCTGAACTGTTATCTCTAGCTAATCATTCAAAACACCCAATTGATTTTGGCAAGAAAGCGGGAGAGGAGAAGAGTTACAAAATTCTGTTTTCTTCACATGAACAAAATAACTTGCGGAGTTTTAAAGCTGAGGAATCAAAATGAACAGAAATGCAGCCCCAACTTGCAGAGGCCTGGGGATCCCTGTCTGGACAGACCAGAGGGGCCACTGTGCAGGCCACAGGCAAAGCAAAGCTCAGAGCTGCCCTGGGATCAGGAAAACCTGGTGGCTGAGGGCAAGGTGGGGTGAGGGAGCCCAAGGGGGTGAGCAGTGCCGATGACACGAGGGACAGCCCAGGGCCAGGAACAATCAATGTCTAAGAGGCCACGTGCGAGAGAGTGGGAGCAGAGGGAAGACTCAGAGACGATCAGTGAATAGAAGCGACTAGTCTCAGCCTGGATGAAGAGGCTGGAAAGACCCAGGGAGGGAGAGGATTCTGGGGGGCCTGCCTCTCAGGCTCTGACTCCTCTGACAAGATATTCGCAGTGTGCGTGGGGGTAAGTGCAGTTTAATGAGGGATGGGCATGTCTGGGGAGACTGTTCAAAGCTCCAGGGCGGAGGCCAGCGTGCGTGTGGATCTCGAAGCCGCAGTTGAGGATCACAGCACCAGACTGCGGCACTTTGCAGAGATGCTAACGAGGGTCCGGCCCAGGAAGCGAGCCTGGCAGGGATCGTGGAGGCCAGCCAGGGAGAGCATTAGCAGTGGAGGGAAGAGAGCACTTCGCGGGAGGCGCTCCGGAAAGTTTGCTGCCCTCTGAGAGGGAACGGGGAGACAGGATGAGGGTGTGGTCCCAGCAACGTGCACAGAGCACGGCCACCGAACTCGAGGACTCCAAGTTTCGGTCATTTGCGTATAAAATGCAGATAAAACCCCTGCCTAATTTCACCGATTGGTATGAGGACTGCAAAATGGGAAAGTCCCAAATCGAACGTGAAAACACAAGGCTCTGGGGACAAGCTGGGGTGCAGCGGGTAAGGCCCTGACTCTCACGTGTCGGACACGCTTGGAGTCCCAGACCTGATGACTTGGAAATCACACAGGGCGTGTGTACGTGTGCGCCCAAAATCCCAAGAAGAGAATGGAGAAGGGATTACGGCATGGCCATGCCCCCGGGGGGGTGATTTCTCATGTTCCCTCTCACTGCCTCTGTCTCTCTCCAGTGAGTGCATGCACCCTATGGCAAAAACCTTAAAGAAAAAAAAGAAACAGAAAGAAAAAGAAAATACAGGGCTACCACTGAATCTCATCACACGCATGCACAATCTGCTCTAACGGTGCACAGAGTTATGCTTCGGCTTGTTTTAAAGTGTATTTATTCCATGAACTAGAGAGAAAAACAGCACCCCCAATAGGGTCTTGATGCCACGATCCACTCCCAGCTCCGGCCAGCCCAGTATCGTGGGCACACACATGCCCAGCTCACTCAGGGAGGTCTCCAGATGCAAGCCTGCAGCCTTCCCATGTGGGAAGGCTCTGTGAGGCTCACAGAGCATCACGTTTCCCTACCGAGCCCCGATCTCGCCCCTTCAGCTCTTTCTTAGACCACTTTATTGAGATCTCATTGACGTGGTTAATGTGCACATCTCGCTGAGTTTGGAGACAGCACCACAGTGCCCCCCACAAGCACAGCCACCTCCAGAAGTGTCCTCTCACCTTTTAGTTATTACTTCTGTGATGAGAACACTTCACCTGCCCTGGGCCACCCAAGTGGCATGGTGGTTGGGGCGACTGCATCTCACATGGCCAAATAAACGCACAGTTCAAGTCTTGGACAGTTCACGTCAGAGACTTGAGACACGTGCGATGCACCTGTGTGTCCAAAATCCCAAGAGAAGGTAGAGGTGGAGGAGAAGAAACTGGCATGACCAGGCCCCACGAGAAGCGCTCTCTCTTTTCTCTCTTTCTGTTGTGTGCAACGCCCTCTGGCAAAATAAATAAATAAAACTACTCTTTCAGCCAATTTGTAAGTGCACAATATGGTGTTGCTAAGTACAGGGTATGTTGTACATTCAACTTGCTTTTGTAAGTGCGGCACTTAAAGCCTAGCATCACTGTTGAGCCTGCCACTGTGCTTTTTTAAAAGTGCCTTTATTTTATCCCGAGAGAGAGCACACACCCACGGGGCAGGGGGAGGAAAAGAAGCACCTTAGCTGGGTCTCTTCATGCCAGGACCCCTTCCAGCCCGTCAGGACCGTGAGAGTGATTCACGGGGAGATCTCGACCCACCATTGGCTGAACGGCCCCCAGTGCCGCAGTTCAGTGTGGTTCCTGTGAGGCGGGCGCTGGGTTGTCACATCCATTTTCCTTTTTATTAGAGAGATTTTTGCTATAGGATGCATACACTCACCGGAGAGGCAGAGAGAGACAGAAAGCAAGAAATCACCCCCAGGGGGGTTGGCCGCACAGCAATTCTTCTCTAATTATCCTCTCGAGATTTTGGGCACGCACGCACACGCGCCCAGCATGAGTTTTAAGTCACTGGGTCCGGGACTCAAACTGCAGTTGACTATGTGGGAATCCAGTGATGTAACCATTATGCCATCTGTGGTTCCTTTCTTTTTAAAATTTGCTATAGGGCATGTGCACTCTCCAGAGAGAGGAGTGGGGAAAGAGAAAGTGCAAAAGCTCCCCCGAGGGGCGTGACCACAAGGATCCCTTCTCTCCCTCTCTCCTCGGGATTTTGGCCACATACACACACACACACACACACACACAGACACACACACACGGCCGCTCAGTGTGTTTTCAAGCTGATGGGCCCGGGACGTGAACTCCGCAGTAGGCATGTATAATCCAGCTACCTTCACCACCAAGCCACCTGGTTGACCCATTGGTGAATTTTCTATCTAAGTCAAACTTAGGGTGGGCAGGTGGCAGGATTAAAACCACTGTTCCTTAAATGTGAGAAATTCTCTTCTCAAGAAAAATAATTTCCTTGGGGCGGCAGGTAGCATCGTGGATGAGAAGGTGGACTGCCACATAACTGACCATGGTTCGAGTCCTAGACAGGCGGCTGCCTTCTCACTTTCCCTCTCTCTGGTCAAATTAAAATAATAATAATAATAATAATAATAATAATAATTTAATTTAATAAATAATTCTTTAAAAAAAAGAAAAAGAAAAATAATTTCCTTATCTTTGCTTCTACCTAGGCTCACAGAACAGTCCTTAATTTCAGCTTATGAAATTAAGGACTTCCATCACTAAAATTTATTCTAATTGAAAATAATCACTGTAAGATATTTTTATAACTAATATTTTTCAATTTTATCATAAAATGCAAGGGGCAACTATTTAACATTCTTCTTGGTCCTTGGTCCTCAAAAATATATAAGGGGTCTTCAAAAAGTTTATAGAAAATGGGTATTAGGCCAAAAGGTTTTTACACCAAAATGGATGTGCGCATTAATTGTATTTCATATCTTTCCACAAACTTTGCAAAAGACACTTGTATTTCATAAACCTCTGGATTCTATTGCAGGAAATGCTGCTCAGGAAGATGGCTTATTTATGTTGACTAGAGGGTCAAGGGTTGTCAGGCAAATTAACAGTAAACAAGGCCGGAGGTTTCTCTAAACTGCCTGAGGGAACAAATGCACAAACCACTCAAGAACAATTACAGATCGTTCCTACCAGGGCTGCTTTAAAGCCCTCTGCAAAACGGCCACCCTCTGTGATCTAGGGTCATAGCAATCTTATTTACTCGCAAAAGGACCAACGCCCCTTCCTCTGCTTAAAAGCCCTCCTCTCTCTGTTTTTTTTTGTTTGTTTGTTTGGAGGTTTTTGCTATAGGGCGCATGTGCTTGCCAGAAAGAGAGAGACAGTGAGACAGAAAGCGAGAAATCACCCCCCAGGGAGGATGGCCACGCCGCAATCCCTTTTCCTCCATTCTCCTCTCGGGATCTTGGGCACACATGTACACGTGCCTGGTGTGAGTTTAAGCCACTGGGTCCAGGACTCGAACAGTGGTCGACTACATGGGAGTCCAGTGACACAGTCATTATGCCAACTGCTGGTCCCCAAAGCCCTCCTTACTCTGTAATTTCCTATCATCCCCATAGCCTTGGTTGTTTTCAGCAGTTATGGATGCCTCGTGGAAAACTCGCTAAGAGATTCGCTCGTAGATTTCGCTCTTGTCCCGTTACCAGCTGACTAGATTTTTCCTGATATCTGAGCGTGTGATTCTTTTTTGCTCTGACATATGCAATAATAAAGCTCCAGGTTTTGATACTGAAGTCCTTTTTTTTTGGGGGGGGGAGGTTTTCACTACAGGGCACGTGCGCTCGCCAGACAGAGAGAGACAGAGAGACAGAAAGCAAGAAATCAACCCCCGGGGGGGATGGCCACGCCTTAATCCCTTCTCCTCCACTCTCCTCTCAGGATCTTGGGCACGCACACGCACGAGCCCGGCGTGAGTTTAAGCCACCGGGTCCAGGACTCGAACCACAGTCGACTACATGGGAGTCCAGCGACATAGCCATTACGCTAACTGCTGGTCCCGATATCGAAGCCTTTAAAAACAAGAACAAACCAAAAGAAACTCATCTACATTTTAATTGAGCCTATCTTAAAAATGACTGGCCTCAGACCAACAATACGTTTTCAGTAAGGGTGTCCGTATTCTAGATCATTCTGCAAGGTATGAGAAGGCACTGACTGGAACGGCAGGGTCCAGATGCGACGGAAGGGCGCAGCGCTGCAGTGAGAACCTTACTCGGTGACAGGTACACGAGCGCTCGTTTGTGATCACGGCATCGTCCTCTTGCTGTATTAAGACGTCTGTAACGAGGCCACACCCTGCTGCTCCTGTCACATGGACGGCCACGGCATGGCCTTTCTCAACAGCGGCCACGAGAAAATTCAAAACAGATGAAAAACTAATCAACCCACTTACATTCTTGACTAAAATGTGGAAAAAATTCCAAATCTTAAAAAGTTTCCTTTGTGAGGGAACATGATAAACGGCCCAGTGGAAATGGTGCCACCCTCCGAAATGCAAGCCTTCCTGCTTATTGTCACATGTCCTCAAATAAGGACCCTTTTGCCCTCTTCATAGTCACTGAGGGCCCCAGTGAGCTTTTGTTTAAGTGAGTTCTATCTACTAATATTTATCAGAAAATAAAAATAGATCTTCTGCTAATACCAGCTCATTCGAAAAGGAAATACTAACTACATTACATATTAACAGCCTTTTAAAAATTATTTGTGAAAGCTGTACTTGTGGGACCAGCAGGTGGCGTAGTGGCTAAGGCGCTGGACTCCCACTGAGGTTTGAATCCTGGAACTGGTGGCTTGAAACTCAGGCTGGGTGCATGTGTGTGTGTGTGTGTGTGTGTGTGTGTGTGTGTGCACGCGCGTGCGCGCGCGCACGCGCGTGTGCGTGGCCAGAGTCCTGAGAGAAGACTGGAGGTGGAGGGACTGCGGCATGGCCATCCTCCTGGGAGGGGTTTCCTCACTTTGTTTCTCTATCCCTCTCTGTCTCTCCAGTGAGAGTACACACCCTAGCAAAAATCTCTCTAAAAAACAGAAAACCAGTGGGCAGAGCGGCACGGTTTTGTATTTTTGCCGGTCTCTGTTGTCCAGTTTAATGGAAGACGGCTGGGCTTTCATAGCTGCTCTGCAGTCTCAATGTGGAGATTCCTCACTCTGCCTGAAGGGTATGAAATAATTTCATGCAGACACAGAGTTGGAAAACTGAGTGGTATTCCAATAGGCTTCTAGATAGCTGTATACTCTTCTTGGCTGTGACACCCAGTAGTTTCTCAAAGGTGGGCTGAAGCATGAAACCTGAAACCAGGGCAATGAACTTGCCAAGCTTGGTAAGGAGAACATCACTGGTTTGTCCAGCACTTCCGCAGGGAGATTATACAGCATTATCCACTGGTCCTTTAGCAACTACCTTATTGCTAACACACAGATCTTCCCAGGGCTGCCACAGTTCATGGTATGCAAAGGCTGGGGGTGGGGGACGGATGAGGGCACAGCCATAGAAGGCAACGCTTTCTGGGGCTGACCCACGTGGGAGGGTTCTGGGTTCTGGGTCTGCATCTGGACACCCCCGAGTATGCGGGCAAACTCGTGCCCACGGCCTGTGGCTGACTGAGGCTGGGGATCGGTCGGGACATCCTGACCCTGAGTCAGGGGATGCTGACAGCGGGGATGCTGTCTGTCTCTCTCATTCATGGAAGAAACAAACTTAAAAAAATTTGTTTATACCGTATCTCATCTTTTTGAACGACTGTTTAAATGTTTGGAAGCTATCAAGCTCACAGTGGAAATACAAATTTCCCAAACTCTCATTTTCACTTACAAGCTAGAATTTCTGCATTGGCAACAGTCGTCAGTCGTGTCCTCAGAGTGACAGTCTCACTTCATTCTTTTTCTTTTTTTAAGAGAGATTTTTGCTATAGGGCATGTGTGCTCACTGAGGGGAGAGAGAGAGAGGAGGTGAGAAATGACCCCCCAGGGCGATGGCCACACCACAGTCTCTTCTCCATTCTCCTCCCAGGATCTTGGGCACACACGCGTCCAGTGTGAGTTTCAAGCCACTGAGTCCCATGGTGGGTCATGTGGGAGTCCAGCGACGTAACCGCTACTCCACCTGCTGGACCCTCATTTCTGAGACAATGCCTGCCAAGAACGCAGGAAGAGCGCTCTGTGGGTGCGAGCGTGTTCCGGAGAAGGCAGCTGGCTGAGCTGCCACGCCCGCAAGCGTTCTGCTGAGCTCCCTGCACGGAGGGGCCGTCCCACCTTATCACACGAGGTACCGAGAGCTGTGCATCCGAGGCCCAGACATGTAAAATGAACAGTCTTGATTGTTTCATCAAGGGCATTTAAAGCTAAAACGGAGTGCAGCTCAACAGCTAACAGTGAGGGAACTGGATGACTACCGGTGTAATCTGAGCCACGGCCTTGACCTCTGGCCACACCCGCAGTGTCACCCACCGCTTTCGCACCATCAGTGCCAGTGTCAACACAGTGAAAAGGACAATCGCTATGAAATAGTCGGACTTTGTAAATGCGTGGGAGGTTTCAGGGACCTTCTGAGGCCCAGATTCTGCATTTGAAAAACCATGACTGTATGATGTACATTCTGAATTTCCTAGTTTAAAGTTGCACATTTCCAAAAATTAATAAAATCGGATAATACAAGACCTAGTGGGAAATAATGCATGATCTATAAGCACACACTACATACACACACTCTCGGCTACTGTCCTTTTTTGGTTTTTGAGAGATTTTTCCTTCAGGGCATATGTGCTCGCCAGAGAGATGGAGACAGAACATGAGAAATCATCCCCCATGGCAATCCCCTCTCCTCTGTTTTCTCAGGATTTTGGACACACACACACACACACACCCCTGGTGTGACTTTCAAGCCTCTGGGTCCGGCACTTGAACCGTGGTCAGCCATGTGGGAGCCCAGCAATGCTAACCATTCCATCATCTGCTGGTCCCATCAGCTCCTATCCTTAAAATTGCCAAGAGGTAGGCCAGCAGGCAGGGTGGTGGTTAAGACAACTGATCCCATATGGCCAACAGCATGGTTCAAGTCCCAGACCCAGTGACAAAAAAACATGCTGGGTGCTCATGTGCACCTGTCCAAAATCCCAAGAGGAGAACGGGGTCGAGAAGGTATTGTGGCATGGCCATCCTGCCTAGGGGGTGATTTCTCACTTTCCCTCTCTCCTCGCTCTCTGTTTCTGGTAAGCACACGCAAGCACGCTACACCAAAAAAGAAAAGAAAAAAAAAAAAAAGTGAGGAGGACTGCAAATAGATGCTTGTAAGCATCTGGTTCCAGCCAGATGGTACCTTTAAGAACTTCTCTAATGCCCTCCCCCAACCTCCCATTTGACCTTAACCTCACACTGCTCCTTGGATTCAAACCAAACCAAAGTTTGTGCCAGGAGCTTTCAGCCATGGGAAGCTGGATACACGGAAAAGATCAAGGAGGAAAGTGCAACTGAGTTCATCGACGCGCAGTCTCCTACCTTCCTGTTTTCAGGCCTGGTTTTATATACTGTGATCAAATTCCTTTAAAGATCGAACCAGAAAAGCCATGGCATTGGTTTGGGTCATTGTATCTTCAGTGGAGTTTCTACGGAATCATGCAGATCAATAAAACAAATCTTGCCTTCCCAAAGCAACAACATAAGCCAGCGTTAGGGCTGGTCGGCCTGGTCGGACTCCTCTGGCCATTCAGGACGTCTTCTGGAATCTCATTTGCTTTTCAAACTATGCAAATAGGGTTG
Source organism: Tupaia belangeri chinensis (assembly GCF_000334495.1). Lineage (NCBI taxonomy): Eukaryota > Metazoa > Chordata > Mammalia > Scandentia > Tupaiidae > Tupaia > Tupaia belangeri. The sequence continues at coordinate 643,708 of NW_006204024.1, read as the reverse complement.
ACACAGGAGCTAGGCTGGGAAAAGCCATTTACTCCGAGATGAGCCACACAAAAGGAAGTTTTTCCATTTTAACACCGAGTTTCCTGCCATTGAAAAGAGCACTGCACCCACATGAACTCCCCCCAGTAAGCCCGTTTTACCAGAGACTAAGCTGTGAAGGCTGCCTCTGAGTAAGTGGCACAGGAGGATGGCCGGTGCAGCGCCAGTGCCCTCCGCAAGCCGCCCTTCCACCTGCCGCAAGTACTCACTCCGGGAGGGAGGGAGCCCTCGCAGGACAGACTCCGTTCCCATCTGTGCTGTCGTGACTCCTGCTGTCAAATGCTCTAACCTGGACACGTTCACTTTCCTGAGGACGGGGGCAGTTTGAGAAGCAGACCTCGAATGGCTCCACTTAACCAGAATCCCCTAGACGGTAATCAGCCTCCTGCTACCTTCGAGGGAAAAGTGTCAGGAGCGGTACATTTACCCCAGAAGTAGCTGTAAGAAAACCTCCATTTCAAGTGTTTGAAAAATCAATTTGGTTCCAAATATTAAAGTAGCTATAGGGGCCGGCAGGTGGCGTGCTGGCTAAGGGCCTGGACTCCCACATAGCTGAATATGATTTGAGTCCCGAACCTGGCAGCTTGCTTTCTCTCTCTGGTTCTGTCTCTGTCTCTCCATCGTCAAATTGAAGAATAATAGATAAATAAAATTAAATAATAATTCTTTAAAAAGTAGCTACATATACAGAAATAAAAAAGTTTAACAAAAATTTACAAACAAAAATATTTCACTAGAAATACTACCTGAACTTATACAACTCAAACTATTTTTTAAAAAAGAATTATTTTATTTAAATTTATTTATTTATTTAAATTTGACTAGAGAGGGACAGAGTGAGAGAGAGAGAAAGCAAGAAAGCAAGCTGCCAGGTCCAGGACCTGAACCATGGTCAGCCATGTTGGAGTCTTG